>NC_051181.1:103963154-104263154 GCF_013339695.2 Rhipicephalus sanguineus
TGAATAAGCATGTGCATAGCTGAAACGTCAACACCACCCGAGTGAAACGCAAGCTTACTTAACTGCAACCGTCATTCCGCGCCTCGAGCTCGAGCTGGCGCCACTCCGGCGGCGGCCTGCTGCTGGGGCCCAGGTGGTAAAGGCGCTCTGTCATCGTCTGTCACGGCTCCCGTCATACCTCCGGTAGTAAGTCGCAAACCACCCTCCCATACGGGGACGATCGGTAAAAAATGCAACATCGCGGCCCACTGTTCGGCGATCTGCCGACCATAACCACAGAACACCTACACAAAACAACCAGCGAAATAACGATGTCGGCAATGTCGACGCTGGCTTGGCTGGCTCGCTTATTGGCTAAAAAAGTTACTATGGCTTTGTCGCTCATCTCCAAATATGGCGTTAAATTGCAGACGATATCGTCTGCTTCACAACTTTAAAACCAGGGGCGTAGCCAAGGGGGGGGGGGTTGGTGGGGGGTTCAAACCCCCCCCCCCCCGAAATTTTTCAGTTTTGCTTGCGTATATAGGCACGCACACATACAAACGCACGCACGAACATACATAAAGTATGGCTGAACCCCCCCGGAAAAAATTTCTGGCTACGCCCCTGTTTAAAACTAAACGCTTCACTTTTCTTTTGTTTTTTTGTTGTTGCATTAACAACTTCAAATACAAAATACTATTTAATTGTACGTTTCTTTGCATCTTATGTCCCCTTCACGTCACGTTTCGCAAGCATTTCATGCGTTTGCGTCATCATTGTGTACACGTCACGCCTACGTCAAATTTGACAGAAAATGGCGGAAGTCCAGAATAGCACCCATGGTCATCAGTCGTCATCGTCATGGAGCGCGCTTATACTTCATGGTCATCAGCGTCATCGTCATCGTTATCACGTGTAGTGGGTACATTCCACTATACTGGAACGCGCTTATTGTTCACGGTCATCAGTCGTCATCGTCATGGAACGCGCTTATACTTCATGGTCATCAGCGTCATCGCCATAGTTATCACGTGTAATGGGTACATTCCACTATACTGGAACGCGCTTATTGTTCATGGTCATCAGTCGTCATCGTCATGGAACGCGCTTATACTTCATGGTCATCAGCGTTATTGTCATCGTTATCACGTGTAGTGGGTACATTCCAATATACTGGAACGCGCTTATTGTTCATGGTCATCAGTCGTCATCGTCATGGAACGCGCTTATACTTCATGGTCATCAGCGTCATCGTCATCGTAATCACGTGTAGTGGTTACATTCCACTATACTGGAACGCGCTTATTCTTCATGGTCATCAGTCGTCATCGTCATATTTATCACATGGAGTGGATACATCCCACTATGCGTGGCTACCTACTACTACACACTACAAAGAAGGGACAGGCCCACACCCTGAGGAGCTTCGCCCCTAACATCCGGGGTTTTACTTGCCAAAACCACGATATGATTATGAGGCACGCCGTAGTGGGGGGCTGTGAAAATTTCGACCTTCTGGTCTTCTTTAACGTGCACTGACATCGCGGGAGACGAATTACAGCTCATGATTACTGAACTGGATACGGAAAGTAGAAGAGTAGGTCTGAAAATTAATATGCATAAAACTAAAGTAATGTGGAACAATCTTGGCAGAGAACAGCGCTTTGCGATAGGTGGCGAGACACTGGAAGTTGTAAAGGAGTACGTCTACTTAGGACAGGTAGTAACCGCGGAGCCGAACCATGAGAGTGAAATAACTAGAAGAATAAGGATGGGATGGGGCTCATTCGGCAAGCATTATCAAATCATGAATGGTAATTTACCACTATCCCTCAAGAGGAAGGTATATAACAGCTGCATCTTACCGGTACTTAGCTACGGAGCAGAAACCTGGAGACTTACAAAGAGGGTTCAACTTAAACTGAGGACGACGCAGCGAGCGATGGAAAGGAAACTGATAGGTGTAACCTTAAAGGGCTCCTCACCAGGTTTGACAATTTTGAGATAACGAGCGCAATGCATACACTGGGCGTTCACCATCACGTCTGCCAAAATTTGCAACGCTACGCGCCGCGGAAATGGGTCAAATTTCAAGGTGAACGCTGCTTGCCCTTCCTCTCGCGGGCCCGCGCTTTAGAGAATGAGGGGATGACGTACATGAGAAAATGGCCCTACGTAGGTGGTAGGGCTGTGACGTCGCTCCTCTACATAGACGACTGTGTTCTGATATCGCCAACAGTACCACGTGACACTGCGATAATTATTAAAGACGATAGTCTTTCTTGGGGAACTTAAACGCAGACATTTTGGTCTCTCTGTCTTTCTTTCTGTTTGTCGGCACGTCCCTCGATTCAGCCACTCGGCCAAAGTTGAACCACTTGCCCAAGGGCCAGCCGTCTTGAACTGGTACGGCTGTTCATACTTGTGAACGTTGTCGATCAAAAAGTAAATATCATGCATATCTGAGGTGCAACATCACTAGGTAAGTATTAGGTGGCGTGTTCCTTTAATAGAAAATGCATACATACGTAATTTTAAGGACCCTAGTTTCTTAAGCTGCGCTGAAAATGCATAAGAATGGAAGCTTGAGCGAGTTGGTATGCGTTCATCTTTGTTGAAACAGCGCTCACTAGACGACGACGAAGTAAAAGAAGGCACAGGACAGGCGCTGCCTGTCCTGTGCTTTCTTTTACTTCCTCGTCGTCTAGTGAGCGCTGTTTCAACAAAGCTGAAAATGCGACTGCGCTGAAATTTGCCTTCCTCCGTGCCCTTCGCACGAGCTCATTGTTGTGTTTCAGTTTCGGTTCTGTATTGCACTGTACGAATGCCATGGGTTGGTGTTGAAAAACTTTAGTTTTGAAGAAGGCCAAGAAGGTGAAAAAAATATTTAAAAATGAAAAAGCAGCGTTGTGGGCGGCCTTCAGGCTGCCGGTTGTGGGCGCCGCTCTGGCGTTCCTGTTTTACCCAGGCGACGTGTAAATAAAAGAGTGTGTGGAGAGTACTCGTTGAGTGCGGTCGTTTCTCTGCAAAGGTCTTCGCCTGCTGCTGCGCCGGGACTACCAGCACGCAACACAGCACTCATGTTTCCCGACGTATTGCCAGATGGCGTCCATATCTCACACAGCGCCTCTTCTATCGTCTTTACACGACATTTGCAGCGAAGCACGCAGATACGCGGCCAATTATTTGACACGACATGTGTAGTTTGTGTAATTTGTTGCTTGAATAGAATAATAAAACTTGAGAGAAATAATGGGACACACAAAGGGAATGTGTGCGTCTTTTTCTTTTTTTTTTTGTGAATTGCAGCGAGATGCTGCGCTAATGTGCCTCCCTTTCCCGTGCGTTCGTGTCACCGTGATGAACGCATCGAGCAGACGCCAGCCCTGGAAACGAAAGTGATGTTCTGGCGCGTTCGAGCACTCGTTATGCTCATTTATTCTACCGCGTCCAAGTAAACGTTAATGCGGCACTGGCTCATGATACAGCCACTCTCGTGCCCGTACAAATGTCTCAACTTTTATGCCCGTCCCGCAGAAGCAGGCAGTACACCACAGAGAACGCCGACAAAACGCCCACGGCCGTTACATAAAAAAAAAATATTGGCCGCGTATCTGCGTGCTTCGCTGCAAATGTCGTCTAAAGACGATAGAAGAGGCGCTGCGTGAGATATGGACGCCATCTGGCAATACGTCGGGAAACACGAGTGCTGTGTTGCGGGCTGGTAGTCCTGGCGCAGCGGCAGGCGAAGACCGGCGGTGACCAACGCGACCGGTGGGGACGCTGGCCAGCCCGAACACGCTGTTTGGCGCGATGCGCCGAAGGAGAAGAAACGTCCGCACTCAACGAGTACTCTCCACAAACTCTCTTACTTACACGTCGCCTGGGGTAAAACAGGAATGCCAGAGCGGCGCCCCCTGTCATTCGTACAATGCAATACTGAACCGAAACCGAAACACAACATGAGCTTGTGCAAATGGCACGGAGGAAGACAAGTTTCAGCGCAGTCGCATTTTCAGCGCACCTTAAGAAACTAGGGTTGTAACATTGTATGGCGAGTAGGGCCAGAAGGACCGTCACGACGAAAACCTGCCTCCTCAGTCGTATTCGCCTGTAACGTTGGTGTGGCTTCGCGTTCCCTCCTCCGCTCCTGGCCTTTCCACAAAGCTACTGCCTAAGTACGAAGGCCCCTACCGCGTCCTACGTCAAGCATCCCCAGTTAACTATATGATTGAGCCTGTTCAATCATCTACGGACCGCCGTCGTCGCGGCCGCGAGACTGTTCACGTCGATCGACTGAAGCCGCATTATGACCCACCAGTTGTACCTGTTCCTTAGGTCGCCAGGAGGCCAGGATGGCTCCTTTCCGCGGGGGAGTGATTTGTAACATGGTAGGGCGCAGACAAGAACGCCTGCGAAAGAAGACGACGAAGACGGTTGTTGTTGGCGCTCGCGCTTGCTCGGCTTGGACCGCTGATCGCTTCAGCTGTGGCAATCTTTTAATAAACGCGTTACTGTCTCAACGTTAAACGCATACCATCAAGGTCTTTAAAATTGCGTATCTATGTATTTTCTGTTAAAGGAACACACCGCCTAATACTTACCTAGTGATGTTGCGCCTCAGATATGCGTAATGTTTGCTTTTTGATCAACAATGTACACAAGTATGAACCTATTCAGCCGTTCACGATGGCTGGCCCTTGGGCAAGTGGTTCAACTTTGGCCCAGTGGCTGAATCGAGGGACGTGCCGACAAACAGAAAGACAGACAGAACTTTTTCCTTCATTTATTTTCCTTTGTACTTCATGTCACGTCTGTCATGTATATTACAGTAATGATGCGTTCATCACACGATAGTGATGTTTGACGTGGCACAGAACTGTGCCGATGTGTATGTAACCCTGATTAACGGAATGTCATCGGGTTCTAGTATATGTACATAGTGTAAATAAACTTTTAAAGACGATAGTCTTTCTTGGGGAACTTAAACGCAGAAATTTTGGTCTGTCTTTCTGTCTGTCTGTCTTTCTGTTTGTCGGCACGTCCCTCGATTCAGCCACTCGGCCAAAGTTGAACCACTTGCCCAAGGGCCAGCCGTCTTGAACTGGTACGGCTGTTCATACTTGTGAACGTTGTCGATCAAAAAGTAAATATCATGCATATCTGAGGTGCAACATCACTAGGTAAGTATTAGGTGGCGTGTTCCTTTAATAGAAAATGCATACATACGTAATTTTAAGGACCAAAGTTTCTTAAACTGCGCTGAAAATGTATAAGAATGGAAGCTTGAGCGAGTTGGTATGCGTTCATCTTCGTTGAAACAGCGCTCACTAGACGACGACGAAGTAAAAGAAGGCACAGGACAGGCGCTGCCTGTGCCTTCTTTTACTTCGTCGTCGTCTAGTGAGCGCTGTTTCAACAAAGCTGAAAATGCGACTGCGCTGAAATTTGCCTTCCTCCGTGCCCTTCGCACGAGCTCATGGTTGTGTTTCGGTTTCGGTTCTGTATTGCACTGTACGAATGCCATGGGTTGGTGTTGAAAAACTTTAGTTTTGAGAAGGCCAAGAAGGTGAAAAAAAATATTTAAAAAATGAAAAAGCAGCGTTGTGGGCGCCGCTCTGGCGTTCCTGTTTTACCCAGGCGACGTGTAAATAAAAGAGTGTGTGGAGAGTACTCGTTGAGTGCGGACGTTTCTCTGCTTCAGCGCTTCGCGCCAAACCGCGTTTTCGGGCTGGCTGGCGTCCCCGCCGGTCGCGTTGGTCACCGCCGGTCTTCGCCTGCTGCTGCGCCGGGACTACCAGGACGCAACACAGCACTCATGTTTCCCGACGTATTGCCAGATGGCGTCCATACCTCACACAGCGCCTCTTCTATCGTCTTTACACGACATTTGCAGCGAAGCACGCAGATACGCGGCCAATTTTTCTAAACAGAATTTTTCTAAACACAGACAGAAAGACAGACCAAAATTTCTGCGTTTAAGTTCCCCAAGAAAGACTATCGTCTTTAAAAAGGTAGCGGCCGTGCAACGCCACTCGCGTGCTCGGGCTGGCTCGGGCACGTTATGCGCACGTGGCCATGCATGCGCATGACGTGTTCATGCGTATGTGTCAAGTGAAGAGGACAGGGAAGAGATTTGGCTTGCTAAGGCTACACGGAGCGAGTGGCAAGGGTTTGAAACTCGCCTCCTAGCATCATGGTTTCGCGCCCCAACAAATTATTGTTTTTCTCAGCTCGTAATGAACCGATTTGAAAAATTCTTGCGGCATACTGCTCTTCATTTGGCACACAACAATTTCCAGTGTCTAACTAAAATTTGCTATGTGGCCTGGTGAAGGGCCCTTTAAGAGACAGGAAGAGAGCAGAGTGGGTCAGGGAACAAACGGGGGTTCAGGACATCATAGTTGAAATCAAGAAAAAGAAATGGATATGGGCCGGGCACGTAGCACGTCGGCAGGATAACCGGAGGTCATTAAGGGTAACTGACTGGATTCCAAGAGATGGCAAACGCGTGAGGGGGAGACAGAAAATGAGGTGGGTAGATGAGATTAGGAAGTTTGCAGGTATAACGTGGCAGCAGAAAGCACAGGACCGGGTTGATGGCGGAACATGGGAGAGGCCTTTGCCCTGCAGTGGGCGTAGACAGGCTGATGATGATGACATCGCACAGTACACGGGCCTGTATACCATGTCGCCTCCACCGAAAATGCGACCGCCGCGGCTGGGATCGAACCCGCGACCTTCGGGTCAGCAGCCGCGCAAGCAGCCATCAATAGCAGCAGCCATAAAAATGGCGCATACCCACTACAGAACCGTCTTCTTTCACTCATCAGTCGGCTAATTTAAGTGGACGGCGGTAAACAAACCGGTCCTAGTGGTTTTGCGTGCGTACTATGAAGCTATGGAAGTAATGTAGAAAATTGGGCTATATGTAGAAAATAGGGCTAATGTAGAAAATTGGAACCTATACTCATGACGGCCAGAGCAAACAAGACACGAAACACAAGGAAGTACACGACACAGGCACTGTCTATCAACGGGAAGTTTAATGAAAAAGAAAGCGTGGAATATTTGAACAGAAATGAAGGCACCGAGAAAACCTTATCACACCAGATGTAGCTTGTAATCGCACATGTTGCAGATACAAAACCTCAGCATCAATGAGAGTTATTGCGTGAGCCAGCCATCAATAGCTCTCACATCAATAACTATGGAAGTCGACGATCAAAAGTTAACCTAGTCTACCCAAGTGAACCGAAAGTCCAGCAAACGCTATGGGATAGCGCCATTAACGACAATTAAATGGTATATTAAGGTCACCTGAAGATTTTTAGCGATGCATTCATCGATGCTAATGCCTTTTCGGGCTTTTTTGCGCTTCAACAGCTGTCAAAGCGACGGTCAGGCGGCCATGAGCGGTGGATGGTCAGACTAGCACAGAGTCTACAAAACGTGTCGCTACAAAATATCGCTTTTAAAAGAACATTCACGCTTTGGCAGTTATTCTCATGTTAGTCCGCGCAACCGCTGTTAAGAAGTTTCTAATGGATTCCTGGTGCCCGCGCTGACGCGCGTCCAAAGTAATTTTATGGTTGGGGCAATGCTCCCTCAACACCGGTGTCTCTCGGTGCATGAGAGCCCACATGCACACGCCAACGTCTACGCATTACGTTAACGTACGTCTAAATATAGCTAGAGCTTTGGTCTGCGCAAGTTGGTGCGACATCTTGCTATGTTAACCAGCACGAAAGACGAAAAATTAAGGGGACACGCACGCACAGAACCAGTCTTGTATTAATAACGAAATAACACTACGTATTTCCTTCCTACAGCTAATGCCACGTAACAGTACCGACATCCGATGTGGTTATCTATTTATTAAATCCTGTTGAAGACATTCTTTGGCGCGTGAGCGCAGTCGGGATACATGCCGGGAGAAGTTATCGAAAGTTGCTTTTTGCAGCTGGGCCTTTAGCATTCCTCGACCAAGATCCCAATATCATTGCTTTTGTGAGTAGTCTGTGGTCGCAGCGATGATGTATATCCCCTTCTGTGGTTGTACACATTACACTACAATAGTACACATCAACTGCGGAGGCGCGTAGCGCACCACGTGTTCCTTCAAATGTTTTGAAACGCAGTCTGCATATTCTTACAGGCTTCCTTAGTGGACAACAAGCGCTCATTTAACTTCATTGGGCTACGTATTGTTGCAGAGGATCACTTTACTGAGACACTGCCATGTTCGGCGATCGTTCCACGTGCCGCGTTCCAGGACCAACGTCAAGAGTATTATTTTTCTTTGCTTGAAATGCGTACAAACGAAAAACAAACTGGACATAATTGAATATTTAATTGCGGGCTAATTGCGATCGATTTCTGAAACTCGCACAAAACAACATATTATCTCACTTTTTTCTTGGGATCTAATATCGAGCCATCCTTTGAATTATGTTGCGTGAGTTTGAAACATTTCGAGACAGTCTATCATAATTCGCGCCTGAAGGGGCATATAATGGCCTACGACTCGGGGCAAAAAGAGATGATACGCGTATTGGAGAGTTTTACCTTAGCGTACAGCAGCAAACGCAAGGCGGTAGACACGTGCTCCGCACTGCGCGTGCGCTACATGTACAGCGTGCTGCGGCGCTTGTCTACGCACGCTTTTTTCGAAATTTAGTGTATGACGTTAATGGACGCAGGGGAGGCCTTATACAGGCTGTATCCCAAAAGTTCCCGGATTTTTTTTTTTTTTTTGGGGGGGGGGGGGGGTAGTCGGCAACGTTGCCTGACGGGGCGGCACTTCGGGCGGCGATGTTAGTGAAAGATATATAAGCTTTAAAACAAGTCCGGTTTAGGTTGCCTGCGGGCAGTTGTTGAGGTAGGTCACGGTTTGCGCAGAGGTGTCTATTCCACCTTCATCGAGAAAAAAAAATGAACCAGTTTCTGGAGCAGCGTTATGCACTGAAGTTCTGACGCGATAGCGTTAAATAGCCGGTGTCGGCGTCGGCGTCGTTGGTAGTGAACGAAAAATCATCATCTTGTCCGTTACCAAAAAATAGAGAAAGATGCAAATAAAATTATTTACAGAAATCTTAAGTTCGAGTGAGAATCGAACCCAGGCCGTCTGCGTGGCAAGCAGGTGTTCTACCACAGAGCTACGCTATTTTTTTCTTTATTACCTGATAGAGCTGCGCTATCGCTTGGCACTGCTGCGGAAAAGATCACTATATGAATATGATGCAGTGGAAGGAATCCTTTTAACGCATGTAAAATTGCGTGGCAGAAGCATAAATTGCGCCAGTAGTCAAAATATGTGAATTGCGCAACGAGTGGTTGCTTTAAAGGCCCACCCATTACAAAGCCCTCAGACATATTTTGTCATCATCAGCTACAAAAGCATCAACAAAGTGAGCAGCTGCGTAGTTTCGCGTGCGGCCCTACGGACGCGTAGTGGGCCCTTCGCTGATTCGCAAAAGGAAGAAATATGGCGTATATATATAGAGTGGACTTAACAACTGCACTTGCAATAGGCATTCTAGGATAGTTCAAAACTGGCAATTTTACGCGCACAGTCATTCGCTTCCTAACGGCGCACTTCAGGCATGCACCGAGAACCGAAGCAAGGCCAACAATTGAGAAGGTGATGCGCAAGGGGCCCATTTACGCTATCGCGTTCTACTCTTGAAGGCGAAGCTCAAGTGTCCTCCAAGTTTTCTTTTTTCTGTGTGAAACTGGCTAGAACACGGCGGGGACCCTCGAAATGCTTCAGAAAGCCTACGGTGACGACGCGATGAAACAAAGCCAAATTTCATATGGCACAAAAGGTTCCGGGAAGGTCGGGAGTCTGTAATGATGACGACCACTCGGTACGCCCGTCAAAATCGCAAACGGACTACTCGGAGCAAAAAGTGCGTCAACCTTTGGACAAGGACCGGCAATTAAACGTTCGGATGATCGTAGAGCGGAGTGGAATAATTAAAAAAGTCGTTCATCGTGTTTCGATGGAGGATCTCCAAATCAAAAAGTCTGTGCCCAGGTCGCGGGATCGAAGCCGGGCCGCGGCGACCGCATTTTCAATGGAGGCGAAAATGCTACAGGCCCGTGTACTTAGATTTAGGTGCACGTTAAAGAACCCCAGGTGGTCAAAATTTCCTGAGTTCTCCACTACGGCTTCCTCATAATGATATCGTGGTTTTGTGATGTTAAACCCCAGCAATTATTATTATTAGTTAGAGCAGCCACAAGGAAACAGGTAAGGATTGCATCGTTCATAGTGCTTTAAAGCCTAGAATAATGTGTTTATGTATCTAGGATTCTTGCGCGAGTCAGATTGCCTATTTGCTAGATGATCTTGATCGATACTGTTATAAAGAATTTCGGGTACAACGAACTAAGTTATCGTACCGACACTACTTCGTTATACCGAGGTTCTACTGCACTCTATATTGCTGCGTCAACAGCTGCACAGACGGCGCGCATTCCTAGAAGGACAACACGGGAAGAACATTGCGTTTTACTTTATTTTATGGCGCTATCATATAGCGACAATATGTTTTTGACGGAGCACACCGGAATGCACTCCCAGCCAACAGAAACTTGAGCGTTGGCTCGAATTTTATAAAACCACAATAAAAAAATTCTGTAGATCCCACGCCTTGCGGGAATCGGTTCCATGCGAAGCAGTCAGCGAGTAGTTTTATACTTCACTTTTTGGATTTGAGCCAAGCGTTCCGAGGTGGATCGTTGTGTTTTTGTAAGAAAAATGGTTGCGTGCACATCGTGGGCTTAACGGGCACGTCGACAACACTGGCGTTTAAAGGGTAACTTATGCTCTGACGTAACGTCAGCACTCACGTTAGAGCACATACGCCAGTATTATCGAAACGAAGTGCACTTTACGGTGCGATGATGTGAATATCACAGGTAACTTTCGTTAGCGTATTCATCCGGGGTCAAGCGACGCTTGAACAGCTTGTTGACTCATAGGAATACAAATTTAAGGTTTATTGGACTGCTCTAAAAGCGGAGCCAGCACTGGAACCACAGATCTCAACATGACATGACGGCTGTATCGTAGGTGTGCATATATAGCGCTTATTGCTTTGTTATAAAATTAGATAGCCAGCACCACAACCACAATTGACGTTGCACCGACATTACGCCCGCATAGACTGTATTTCCAAAACAGTTCATAGGCCTGGCGGCGCTCTGTGGTACAATACCTGATTGCCACGATGATGCTGGGGTTCGATTCCTGTTGGCATCCTAATTTTTATTCTTTGCATTCGTCAGGTCAACGCTGCCGATGTTGGTTTTTTCTTTACGCTATTGCATTTGAATTAAAATATCTCTTCTCGCCGTTCCTGGGTAGATATAAACTCTCAGTGACCTGTGGCGCATACCCGTGCACCGCGGCCCGTGGTAAACGGGTATGTGCCACACGTGTCTAGAGGAAAGGGCTTGACGACGTACGCGACAGGATTGTCACGTTATTCATGTCACGACCAGACAGTCATGTTCGTCATATCCTGTGACCCTTCCGTGCCAACTTTGCTCTACACCAAGTTAAGGAGGCGATCACGCGAGACAGACAGACAGACAGACAGACAGACAGACAGACAGACAGACAGACAGACAGACAGACAGACAGACAGACAGACAGATAGATAGATAGATAGATAGATAGATAGATAGATAGATAGATAGATAGATAGATAGATAGATAGATAGATAGATAGATAGATAGATAGATAGATAGATAGATAGATAGATAGATAGATAGATAGATAGATAGATAGATAGATAGATAGATAGATAGATAGATAGATAGATAGATAGATAGATAGATAGATAGAAACGCTCAGTGCTTAGGGTTCGCTAAGAAATGCTTCGTATTTAAAGTGGAAACTCAGATAAAAAAAAGCGGTATTGGCTCAAGTTCAAGTGTTCTAGTTAAAGAGTTATGTGGGATTCATGTTACAGAGCATAAATTTAGCAAAGGCAAAATAACTGTCACAATAATTATAGAAAGTTACCTGAATGAGCAAATCGAGGAGCAGACTGCTTTATTGTGGTTGTGTGCCATCAAGATGGCACATAACCACTAGAGGACAGTCTTGGTTCACTCATCAGTTGACTCACTGATGTAGACACGTTGAACAAGCCGGTTCATGCGGAGTGTGTGTGTACACTGCGGCTATGCTAGTGGGCAACCAAAGTTAACCTAAAGTCTACGCAAGATAACCAAAAGTTCACAAAACTCGCCCCCTCGTCACCGCCGATGCCTATTTCACAAAAGTTGCGATACTCAGCGGCCGCACTTCCCACCAACCATTGTGCCCCTTTGACTCATGACGTATAGATCGCATTAACGCTATTGTGAGCGGTTGCCCTTTGGGCTTGCGATAGGGCGTACGCGTGCCGTTATCTCCGAGGAAGAATAGCGGGAATCGAAGAAGCGCCAACGCAAACAGATGCAATGCGTGAATCAGCGATAAAACGACGTGAAGCTGCTGGCGCAGAACATAATCTAACTTATAATTTAAGAATTTTCTCGGAAACTACCCAGTTCTTGGCCAATCCCCCAACGTGGGTGTGTGCCACGGCTACAATTGAGGATCTACTCTACTCTACGTGTATACACAGCCACTGCCTTCGCTGTCGCTCTTCTACAGAGTAGCCAAAGGGCTCTGACTTTTTTTCCGCTACTGCTTGGCGTATGTTTTGAGGGGATTCAAATAGAAGTCTCTTCTAAAATTTGATATAGTCTATGAGTTCCTTTTTCAGGCAGCGCTGTTGCATTAAATTCCGCTCCGACTTCACAAGCAAGCTCGACTTATAGGTGAGAAGGAAAAAGAAGTGCAAGAATATTAGTCACGAAGGTTTTGTCAGGATCGACTTCAAGTCCTCCCGATGCCGATGAACCGACTTCCAAAGCGCAGCGTCCGGAGGACAACGCATCAGGCTTCGTCGTCGGTCTCGGAGACGTCTCTCTCGGAAACCACCGACCAGTTGATCGCCTTCTGGCAGCGGAGGTTCGGGGGAGGCGGCGGCCGCGTTTCCTGCCCGGAATGCGAAGTCAGACCGGGTTGGAGTCGCAACGCCTACGACGACTGCTCGCCGAGCTGTTCCGGTTCGGCGTCGGTCTGTCGCGGCGGCGACTTCCAGTCGCTGCTGCGACCTCATCCCGATGACATCCACCACGTGGAGTACGCGGCGTGCTCTTCTTCAACGCTCATATTCACGCTGATGGCGCTCGTGTCCACTTTCCTGGTGGTCTCCGTGACGGTAATACTGGTGCGAGTCAAACCCATCTTAGAATCCGGTGTCCAGGCAGCGGGCGCCGCTGCACCTGTAGCATTGCCGCCTCGAGATTTCACTCTTGCTCCCCCGAAGCCTGCGCCAAAACCATTCACCGTGCGCCTTGCGAGGATGGATGAGGCCAGCAGGTGGAACTTTCGCTGGACATTTGCAAAACACACACCGCACAAGCCATCGCCACGGATGTCTGTTACTGAAACGGAAACAAGGGAGAAATTTCGCTGGGCTCCAGCAAGTGAGACACCTGCTGCCATTCTTACCCGGGAGTCGTTGGCAGTTTCAAGAACGACCGGAGCAACGGCAGCCTCGTCACTACGTTTCCCGTCGCAGGGTGGCCAAAGTTCTCCGAGCCCAAAGGTGGACGACACCTATGCCGACGAGGTTAGTACGTCTAGCTTGGGAGCATTGGCACAATATAGGGTAAACGGGCGTGAATAAAAGCGAATTCGTACTGGAATTATTTGATGATGTGAGAAAGTAACGAACAAGCAATTTTATGGACGATGCTTTGAGGTAGGAGCGGTTAATTTCTTTGTGGGTGAGGTCGCTGGAGCATTTCTTGCAGTTTGTCCGAAGATCTTTTTTTATCACTTACGGATTACGGCTTACCGGCGACCCTGGTAGCGACATCTGGAGATGCAGTAACCAGTTACACACAAGGCTAAGATGGCTGCGGCTTACACGTTTGCCTACCCTGCTGGTGTGAAGCGCTGGCAGCGAGCTAATAATTAACTCGCAGCACTTTCATCATTTTCTTTAGACAAGATTATTGACTCGATTGAAACAAATTTTGAATGCATTGCGCTTGGACAAAACGCCGCAAGATAGCACTACCGGACATTGGCGTAGGCCGCACTTTGTTTCGGGTGTGCTCGTCCTTGATCTGAAATGGGCATCCGGGCAGGTAAGTGTGGTCGCGTGTCATTTTGTGTTCTGTAGCCTATGGTAGAAATATATTAATAGGGGAGACGTGCCCGGAGTGCAACCGCCTTGCTGCGCCACTACTACCAGCTTTGCTATAGCCATCTATGGCACTGAAAACATCTTTTTTTTGCCGTAAAGCCGCGATGTTATTCAACCTACAGTTAAGGAAGTGTCGTTAGCTACTAGTTTATCTGTCATGTTTCAACTGTGAGCCAATATTTGACATAAAAGTGACTAACAAAGATTTTCTTCACTTGTAAAATGACCGCGCCACAGCAAGCTTAGTTCAGTGGTACTAATTTCCCGAGTGTATAACCAATTTTGGTTATATCAAGCGAGCGAAACGGCCGCGAGGGTACCATGAGCGTGTCATGTAAATCATGTACATGACATGCATATCATGATTTTCATGTTACCATGCGTCACTTATGTTCGTCATACAGAAATGTCTCATTATACTAGTTTTGATATGTATCCCTTAATTTAAACGGCCACGAGCACCCCGAGACCATGCAATGTAACTCATGGTGTACATGACATGCGTGTCATGATTTACACTTTAGCACTTGTCACTTATGTTCGTCATACACTCTTGTCACGCTATACCAATTTTGGAATACATAAAATTAACGAAATGGCCGCGAGAGCCCTAAGACCGTGGCATGTAAGTCATGCTGTTCAAGACATGCACGTCATGATTTTCATGTTTTGACCTGTCAGTTATGTTCGTTACGGTCACGTTACGTCATACCAGTTTTGGTATATATCCCATTAACGAAACGGCCAGGAGAGCACAAAGTCGTAGGCGGCTATATAGATAGATAGATAGATAGATAGATAGATAGATAGATAGATAGATAGATAGATAGATAGATAGATAGATAGATAGATAGATAGATAGATAGATAGATAGATAGATAGATAGATAGATAGATAGATAGATAGATAGATAGATAGATAGATACGCTGAAGGTCGCAGAAGTTCGCTGAGAAATCCTTCGCATTTAAAATGCCGGAGGTGGTTTGGGGCCCTTTAATGCTATTCGTGTATTCATTGAGGGATACTTGGCCTTTGTCCTTCGAACACGCGCGATCTGAACAGGGGCTTTTGTGAACAATCTCCTGCGCCATGTGAATGCGAGCATGGTTCGATGGGCGTGAAAGCAAGCGGCCGAGCGTAAAATTGTGCTTCGTTGAGACACGTGGAGCCCGTTCTTCAGCGGTCTATTTGCCAGCGTCTCGCTCACGCCTGTTGCATAGTGTATATGCAGACGCGGTCACGCTGCTGGCAAGAGCACAGCGCCCGTTGCCGCTCGCACGCTTTTAAATGCGAAGCATTTCTTAGCGAACTTCTGCGACTTTGAGCGTATCTATCTATCTATCTATCTATCTATCTATCTGTCTATCTATCTATCTATCTATCTATCTATCTATCTATCTATCTATCTATCTATCTATCTATCTATCTATCTATCTATCTATCTATCTATCTATCTATCTATCTCTAGCCACCTACGACTTTGAGCTCTCCTGGCCGTTTCGTTAATTGGATGTATACCAAATTTGCTATGACATAACATGACCGTATTACGAACATAAATGACAGGTAATAACATGAAAATCATGACATGCATGTCATGAACAGCATGATTTACATGTCCCTGTCTTGGGGTTCTTGCGCCCGTTTCGTTAACTTGATATATCTCAAAATTCGTATGGCGTAATAACAGTGTATGACAAACACAAGCGACAAGTGCTAATGTGCAAATCATGACACGCATGTCATGTACAGCATGATTTACATTACATGGTCTTGGGTCACTCGTAGCCGTTTAAATGAATGGATACATACCAAAACTGGTATGGTGAGACATTTCTTTATGACGAACATATCTGACACATGGTAACCTGAAAATCGTGACATGCATGTCATGTACGACATGATTTACATGTTCCGCTCATGGTGCTCTCGCGGCCGTATCGTTGGATATATGTACACCAAAATTGGTATTGCGCACCGATACTGTATGATGAACATAAATCAGAGGTGGTAACGGGAAAATCATGTTATGCAAGTCATGTACGACATGATTTACATGCCACGCTCATGGTACCCTCGCGGTCGTATCGCTGAATATATCTACACCAAAATTGGTATTACGCACCGATACTGTATGATGAACTTAAATCAGAGGTCGTAACGGGAAAATCATGACATGCAAGTCATGTACGACATGATTTACATGCCACGATCATTGTCCGATCGCTGCCGTTTCGCTCGCATGATATGCACCAAAATTAGCATAGCACGACAAGACTGTATGGTGAACGTAAATCAAAGGTGGTAACTTGAAAGTTATGACATGCAAGCCATGTACGACATGATTTACATGCCACGCTCATTGTCAGATCGCTGCCGTTTCGCCCGCTTGATATACACCAAAATTGGTATAGCACGACAAGACTGTATGATGAACGTAAATCAGAGGTGTTAAAGGGAAAATCGTGACATGCAAGTTATGTGCGACATGATTTACATGCCACGCTCATTGTCCGATCGCTGCCGTTTCTCTCTCGTGATATACACCAAAAGTGGTATAGCAGGACAGGACTGTATGATGAACGTAAATCGGAGGTGGTAACGGGAAAATCATGACATGCGTCATGTATGACATGATTTGCATGCCAGGCTCATGGTGGCCTCGCGGCCATTTCGCTCGCTTGATACACACCAAAATTGGTATTGCGTGACGCGACTATATACGAACATAAATGACAGGTGGTAACATGAAAACCATGACATGCATGCCATGTACGACATGATTTACATGACACTGTCATGGTGCGCATCCGGCCGTTTTGTTAACTTCATATATACCAAAATTGGTATGACATGACACTAGTGCATCGTGAACATAAATGATAGGTCATGCATTGTATATTCTAGAATATGCGTTTTCATTAGCATGTCATATACCGGAGTGTACATGCATGAATGCATGTCAAACATGCGATATATAGTGAACTAGATATCATGGCATGTATGACTTCACTTGTCTCAAAGACAAACAAGGCGATGTAGCAGCTCTCTGCCGGCTGCTTCGCATTACATCGCTTCCCACATCTGCCGCATTTTTTTTGTTCCAGTGACGAATAACGAGGTGAATGAAAGGCTCGGCGTTTCGAAGTATATTTATCAACGTCCCTCACAAATATTTATCCGCGCTCGGCAGTTTACTTCCGTGCCTGAAACACCATCCACCAATTCACAGTGCACGTGGTAATTATTTACAAGATTCCCTTTTCCTGAAAGCGACTCTTTGTATACACGCGAGATAACAAAGAATGCGGGACTTTTGTACTAAGTTGAGCAAATCTTGGCACCACGAAACTGGTTGATCCTCAGCTCGTCGTGCTGCAGCACGGGAATCACAACGCTGGCGGCGATTAGATCCAGCGTGCTTGGCCGAAGATGCGGCAGCCAAGAGAAGGCGATGGGCGGATCCGGAATACGCGCAAAGCTTGCCATTCTGAATGTGTTGAAATCGCTGTCCCTGAGCCACTGTTTTAAGAAACTGTGGCGGTTGCTATGGCGACGGCTTGGCGGCGGCTGCTGCTACTCGGCGCGGCAGGCTCTTTTTAGCAACGACGCAGCGGGGGTGCTTTGTTAAGGGACGTCTTACTGCCAGCGTGACACCTCAGCTGTTAAGAGTTTCCCCAGTTCCACCCAGTGTGGACTCTGCAGAAGCAGCGGAGCTGCGGTTATCCCGTGTTTTCCTTGTGATTTTCTGTTTTGTCTTGTGGTTTTGTGTGGGTATCTGTGATTACGTTATTCGTAGAGTAGAGATGGACTTGAAAGGACGCGTATAGCAGCCCCTGCTACCACCGCCCATGCTTGAGTGACTTCAGGCCCTATTCACGATCGAGCCGCCTCTTTCTCGTTTCACTGTGCTGCTATACCGCGTCGTCGGCGACCGAGGCAGTTAAGTCGTCTCTGGGTGTATCTGACATACCGGAGCGTCGCATGCGACGCGGACACTTATCTGTCGTCAGGGCCAGCTCTAAAACGTCTTTGCTGTTAAAACGTTCTGAAGCAGCTCCGTTAACACGAATTCCAGTTGTGAGCGCGCAGGTGTCTAGCGCTCGGAAACTGACGACCGTCGAACTGACTGCGGCGCTAAGGCGGAGAGAAATTGTGTGACTGCCGTTTTAAGCGAAGCTTCTTTGAGTTACAGATATCGGTGACAGCGGCGACGTTATAGTTCGCGAAAGAACCGGGCGCCGGAGAGTGTACAGAAATGCGGATGTACGCAAATGCGAAACTCGAAAGTGCGCTGATCACTAGAGACCGGATTTTAGGCAAGTGCCCGTTTTGTTCCTTGCGCTCCTATCGCTCTATTTTGACATATGAGCATGAATTAGAGGTTAAGAAGTGCTTTTATAGTGTTCTTTTAGTGCATATAAAGACGTAATCAACGCGAGCTTATGACTCGCGCTTACTGGGAATCCCTCGTTCAAGGGGAACAATTGCAAGCCCCTATTCCAATCACGAAAGAAGTTCCACGGGTTACCCAGTCTTTTCAGACAGGGATAAAGACACGCTGCTTCCTTCAGTGTAGCGCGCGTGGTTCTTATAGTGCCTATAAATGCCTATTTTTGGCGTTCGTGCCTAAATGCTTACAAATGCCTATAAATGCCTATTTTCAAAATTGGCGCTTATATGAATCGCTATTTAGCCTCAAGTTCCGCTCTCGGGTGCAGTTTGAGACCGTTATTTGTGCTACCACGTAAGATCTGTTGGGAACTATGGGGTTCAACCTAGTCTTCTAGTTCAACCAACTCTAGTCCTCTAGGTCAACCAACCAACAACCACTAGCAGCAGTGAAGCGGGACACGCCGGCGAGTATTCGCCGCCGCGCTGACATGGCCCGAGCGGTTGGCGAATGCGAAACCACGGAGAGCCGTCAGCGGAAAGGAGACTGAAGAGCAAAAAAAGAAAGAAAAATGCGATGTGCTCGCAGTTTTTGTTATGTTTGTAATTTACTTTTTAAGGTGTTCACTGTAGTAGCGCAGCCAGAAATCTTTTTCAGGGGGGGGGGGGGGGGAGACGGGGGGACAACCATACTTTACATATGTTCGTGAATGCGTTTATATGCGTGCGTGTATATACACAAACGCAAAACCGAAAAGTCTCGGGGAGGGGGTGTCGAACCCCCCCGCCTGGCTACACCAGTGGTTCACTGCCAGGGGAGAAATTGGCTCTACGCAATTCGACGTGGCCAATAGATGGAATCCCCCCCTTCTGGTCTTTTAGCAATCTGGCTGTCTGCTCCTGCTCTGCACTTCTCAGTCATGCCGGGAAGACACTCAGGAGTGTGTTGATTCGACAGTGGACACTTGACTCACTCTGCAGAACACGGAAAAGCGAACCATGCGGGACGAAGCACGCTATGTTCAAATGTTTGCGCCTTTGTGCCGTCTTAAGTAATAACATATTTCTTTTCTTGTCGTAGATAGACGTCGCGCACGTCTTCGTTTGAAATTATTTACATTTATGTGAGAATTTATTGTGCCTATATTTACGATTTTGGAAGCCTAAAACATTGTTTGCCTGCCTATTTATGGCGTCGAAAAAGAGCTTTTTTAGTGCCTAAAAATCCGGCCTCTACTGATCACATGCGTATGTGTATGCGTCGTTTTCTAATAACTGATGCTCTTCCTATCGTGGACTTGTCGGCAATCAGCAGTTTCTGACAAGACATTCTGCGTATTTATCGAAGTCACTTGTCATTTGGCGTTGCCGCGCCTCACTGTTGTCTTTCAATGTTGCATTTCATTGTTTCACGCATTACCGTCTTTGTTGCCTGTAGCAACAGAAGTGTCGCGCTACTAAGCACGTGGCTGAAAGTCCAGTTGCCGGCATGAAGGAGAGAAAGAGCGGTGAAAGGCGGGCTAGTTGGCACAGGTTTTTAAAAAAAGGAATACACGGCGCGGATATGGGACGTAGCGAAGGAAACTCATGCACGAGAATGCGCGATGACTTCGAACTGAAGGTTTATTGGAAGGAACCAGAATATATACATTAGAAAACGAAAAAAGAAGGCGCGAACGAAGACTGCGTAACACTTTTCAATCATGGACGTAGCGTCAGGTGGCGGATTTTGCTGTCAATACATCAAGAGACGGCACGCTTATACACATCTCCCACTTTTTCGCTGATTGCATTGGCCTCAAATTTCTCTTAGCACGCCTGTCACGATAGCGTTTAAGGCAGCGAAGTCCGCTACCTTACGTCACGTCCATGATTGAAAAGTGTTGCCTAATCTTTATTCACGCCATTTTATTTATGTATATATTCCGGATCCTTTCAATAGACCTTCAGTTGGCTGTCAGCGCACGTCCTCGTGTTTCCTTCGCATCGTCACCTATATGCGCTGTTTATTACTTCTATAGAAAAAGTAAGCACGCAGCATTGCGCAGTACTAAATAAATAAATAAATAAATAAATAAATAAATAAATAAATAAATAAATAAATAAATAAATAAATAAATAAATAAATAAATAAGTTGGTCAGGCACACTCACGCGACGCTTTGTTTGCCCCCATTTTGCTGATAGGGGAAGCGCTCCTCACTTTTTTGAAGCTTGCTATATGCCCAAAAAAAAACAAAAAAAACAAAAGGACTTCGATATTACTCGTGGTATCTCGGCCCAGCAAGAATGGTAACAAAGAGAAGTCACTTCTGGGTCTATACCGGCCCAACCATGGAAGGAGGAGCCGGTCCGGCTTGGTTGGTGATGTCGCGTCCCTAAACAGAAACGCTACAGAAAAAAAAACGAGACTTCTGACATCATCAACTTACCCTCTCAAAATTACAAAAAAGAAAGCAGTCCCTTCTCCTCCTTGCCTTAAGAAGACGCTCGATAAGCCAGAAAATGTGCAAAGGGAAAATACAGGTGGCGAAACCGCCTTGAGGTTTCCGCGACAACTCACCGTGACGTCACATCTTTTGACGGCGTGCGCCAGGGTCAACGTAGCTCTTTATCGAAAAAAGGAATTACGGTGTATCCGAAGGGATCCATATACGTAGCGCGGGAAGTTTCGGGAAATTGTATTGAGCTATGTGGCCATAGTGATAAAGAAGGACATTGAAATCTGTAATGCCGCAGTAACACCTAAGTGCTAAAGTTTGGGCGCGATAATTAAAAGATGAAACTTCCACCGTCATTTCGTCTTATAATGAAGGTGATATTAACTATAAACTTTCCGTATAACATTTTATCAGTCTCAATAGGCTCGCTTGTTTACTTAAACGCCACGTTGAGTTGTTTAAGCTGGTGTTAAGCGTAGTTCTGCAGTGGAATTTATTCTGCAGCGTTCACCTTTCATATGGTAATTCCTACTTACGCTTGAAAAGTCTGCTATAGATGGGGAAGAAACGAAGAGGGCATTTAGATGTTTTGTTTGCATCTGTCCTGTCGATGAGATGCTTTTGAGGGTTTACGTGTGATATACTGTTTAATCCTTAAAGCCCCGTGCTTATTGGAGCTATCAAGGCGTTGTATATTTATCGCGAAAGGTCCCACGCATTGTGGGAACCAATGACACGCGGATCAGTCAGCGAGAATTTGCCTGTGCCGCATTGTTCAGCTATGATCCAAGCTTTATGAGGCGGATTGACGTGTTTGTGTTGTTTCAGTAATGTTTTGTATAACGTGGGCTTGCCGAGCACGTCGACTACACCATCACGTCTAAAGGGCAGCTTGTAGTCCAACTTAACGTCGGCACTTACGCTAGAGCACAGACATCAATTTCACTGAAGGGTAATGCGCGGTACTGTGCACTTATGTGCATATCATTAGCAGTGTCCGCTCACTTATTCCTGCGGGGCAGAACAACGCACCACTATAGCTTGAAGAATCATAGCAGCCTGTATGTAATGTTTATTACAATGCTATAAGACCTCAACCACAATGAGCGTTAGGCAAGCACCACAACTGATGTTAATCGCTTCAACTGCGGATTTAATACATTCATTTGCGATCTATACCGCGTTGGTGCTGGCTGATGGTCATTGCAGCACCTTCATATGCATTTGCCTGCTACATTAACATCGCCAACTATTACAAACGAAACGCATTTCTCTTCTTTAAAATCCCGCAATGTTTCTTATAAAGTTTTTATCGTCTCTTTTCGCTGTCCCTTCGTCTTTACAGACTGGGCATCACTTGTGACGCATGCCCACATACAACGGGCCGTAGCATGCGAGAATGCGCCACACGTGACAGGGCCAAATGGTTTCACGAAGTACTAGACACATGTCGTGTTATTTGTGTTATGACCTGTCCTCCACGTTCGTCATACGCTCATGCCCCCCTATGCTAATATGTGTCAAGTGAAGGAAACAACCATGACAGCACCCAGAGATAGATAGATAGATAGATAGATAGATAGATAGATAGATAGATAGATAGATAGATAGATAGATAGATAGATAGATAGATAGATAGATAGATAGATAGATAGATAGATAGATAGATAGATAGATAGATAGATAGATAGATAGATAGATAGATAGATAGATAGATAGATAGATAGATAGATAGATAGATAGATAGATAGATAGATAGATAGATAGATAGATAGATAGATAGATGCCTTTGGATCAGCAAGACGCGCTGCGTACTTAAAATTGTAGGCGAATTATGGGAAACCATCGCGGTGAGAAGCATTGTATAGTTACATTTTTGGCGTCAGCTTAACCGCTAGGCCTGAAGGGGCGGAGCTTCGCACTTAGTAGCGCATGTCAGCTTGGCGTTTTGCATGCACCTTCGTATTACCCTTATTGACTTAAGGCACACAAACTACGAAACGTCTGTTTTCAGATTCCTATCGCTGTAATCCTATGGTCCGTTTTTGAGCGCTCGAAAAATATGGCGGTGCGTTAGGTTTTCATTATGGAGCACCTTCATGCAGCTACGTTCAGCTGGTTTTGTCGGGCCACATGCCTCCCGGAGCGTACCCAATTGCTATGACTTCGATGCGAGAGCTTTGGCGCGATCTGGATTAGAGGACAGTTGACGTGTGGCAACTGCCGACAGTTACCACGTGATTGTTCGACAACGTGGCAGCAGGAATGGCCGGCCGTCTTGATCCGAATTCGCTTTTACAACTGGCTCCCTGTGCTTGGCATGTAGTGTTGACGGGTCATGACTAACTTCATTTATGGCACTTCCCGTCAGGCAAGTTATTTATGGAGGCCAGCTCACCCTTCCGGTTTCCTTTTCCGGCAGGTACTTAGGCTCTCAATCTACTCTTCGCTTCCAGTTACAGATTAGGTAACGATATGAAAGCCTCAGAAACAAGCTCAATCAAAAATAATTGTCGAAATCCTAGACTATAATACTCTTACTTGGAAAGAAGGTGGCAGGGGCCAAGGAGCACTAATCGCGTCGTGCGTATCTGAGCGTTGGTTGAAATATCAGTATATATATGCGAAGAAACTAAAATCTGGAGCTTTGCGCGTGAATAAAAGACGTGATTATGATGCATGATGCAGTTGGGGACTCCAGAATAACTTTCGTAACGGGCACCTCAAATAGACCTAATTGCTTACGGTGCGCGTTGCGAGAATGTACGAGAATGCCTATTTGCTTAAATATGCAGGCACTCTTGCATTTTGTGACCATGAAAAAATTCGAACGCCGTAACAGCTATTCAAGCACACACCCTTCACGCTTCGCAGCGCGAAACAATAGCCGCTTTGGTACCCCGGTGAGTTCGAAGACAAAAACGAGTTTCGCTGCATGTGTTCTCCAACAGGGCGTGTTGGATATCTGCGGTAATTTTGCTGCGACAGCAGTGAAGAGCTCGAAATATGGATTACCTTGTTGCCGCTACGTCCCGCCCATCCCTTCCGTTCCATTGGCTTGACGAGGACCGTTGTAGCATGCACGGACGAAACGCGAGGACGACTTGTGCCGTCGTTAGGACACCTCGTCACACATCCACAGCTTCGCCATTGCCCCAGCGCGAAGAAAAATAAGTTGCCGCCACGGCTCGGCGGGGATTTGAGCCCATGCCAGTTCAATAAATGTGCCTCTGAAACCGAAAGGACTAGACGAACAGGGCGATGTATTGACTTGCAAATGCACTCACTGCGCTGCCATTCAAAGCGGCCAGATTATACAACATGTTCACACTGCAGGCATATAGAAAAGTAGTCTCTGTTGTATCTTGATAAAGAAAGACGGGAACCAGGCGAAGTTGATAGCAGAGGCTTACTGCTTTATTCAACACATCAGGGGAGTCTCAGTACAAGGATTGAAAGATAAGACATAATCAACGATACAGATAGCTGCTGGCTTTTTATAGCCTTCGCAGAGGCGTTACATCATAGACACGTGGACAGGCACGCGGCAGTCAGCATAGGGGCCGCACCGATCTTATCACAGATAGCCTCCAACTAACGCCCAGCCGAACGGCGTCATACGTGCCATTATTCATATGTAACAGTCTCCACAGTTCACAACCATTTGCACCTACCCACACTTAACTCAACGAAGAGGAGGCGATAGACTGACGAATGCAATAATAATAATTCTTGGGGGTTTACGTCCCAAAACCACGATATGATTACGAGGGATGCCGTAGTGTTCGAAAGCTCCGAAAATTTCGACAACCCGGGGTTCTTTAACGTGTACCTAAATCTAAGTTCATGGCCCTCTAACATTTCGCTAATGTCATGTTAATGGCATTATTGTCCAGTTACTGCCATAACAGCATATTGATCTAATGCCAGATAATGTCACGTCTCCCAAGCGTTTCGAGTCCGAGTGTCCCTGGATGCGGAGTCGCTAGTTCTGCAGCAGTCTGCAGTGAACGCTAGCGGAGTTACCCACGCTTAATAATCTAAACGCGGCCCTAGCTCGTTTCGCTCTTTGCTTCGATACGCTCCGTTCGTCGACTCCTCTCTCCACCTCTCAGAGTGCTCCTCCTCGCCGTGCGAGGAGAAATAGCAGGCAGCGCACGCACTCCTAGCAGGCAGATTCTTGTTCGCCCACTCTACAGTGTCCGACAAATGACGTCACGACGGTCGCTGGTGGTAACGGAAAGGCACGAAATGGAGCAAGCGAAAGTCTGGTAGTGGGTTACCTTCGCCTAGCGACTTGGTACCGCAGCGGCGCGGCACCGAACGAGCGCAGCTGCGCGCCTGTCGGCAGTGGATCACGTGGTGTGACTGTCACGCCTGGCATACTTGCGCTCCGGTGGCTGAAGGTCATTGCGACGCGATGAATGACCTTGGGAGACATGGTATAGTAGAAGTTTCGCTCAAAAACAGCGTTTGTTCACATTCATTGGGTACTGGGTTGCTGATGGAGTATGGTGCACAGAAAGTTCCCAAGTAATCAAGAGCACTGGCAGGAGCATTCTATGGAAAAACATCGAAGATCCCAGACCAGGCCAGCTCCGTGTATAAAAAATTCTGGGATACAAGCGAAAAGCTTTTATTGACAAAGTGGGCGACAGTTTTACTTCAGTCACGTTCAAGTGAAAGAAGCTCGAGCTGGATTGCCTGTATTCCATGTGCGATCATCTGAATAATACGACACATCGGCGATATGGCGTTGCGCTGCTAAGCACGAGGGCAGCGGCTTCGATTCCCAGCCATGTCAGCTGCGGTTTCATGGAAACGAAATGCCAAGACCCCCGTCTACTGAGATTTAGGAGCGCGTTACGTACGCCATGCGGTCAAGATTATGGAGCCTCCCAATACGGCGCGCCTCACAATAACAATGTGGTTTAGCCATGTGAAACGCCATAATTATTTTTTTTAGTTTCTATACAAACTTGGCAGCCTGCTCAGCACGTCCTGTACACATGCATGCATACTTGCATGAGCAAGGTGTTGTTGATGTTCTAATAAAAACAGCAAAAATGTCCAGGCTAGAAAACAAAACGCGAAACACACTCTCCGGTGGACTGAGTTTCGGAAGTTTCGCGTTTGAATGTATAGTGAATGTATAGTGTAATGATCTTTCTTACGGCCTATATACTATGATTTTTCTTCAGTCAACGTTCGAGTAACAGAACTTCAAGTAACAGTGTCTCCTTTTACTTTACATGATTGCTCCTAACCATGCACCTGCCCATGTTTTCTGGTTCCCACATTCCAGGCACTGCGGATGTGTTCAATGGTTCTGTACAGCTACTGCAGCCACAAGCGCCAGGAGTTTCACTTTGTGCCCACGAACAATTCTTGCGTCGCTGCAACAGCGGATAACGTGATGGTTTGCAACCACAGCCCAAATAGGTTCACATCTGAGAAGAACTGCAAGGCAAAGTGCATCGACACTACCTATCCATCCGAGAGGTGCTTCACAACAGCCATATTTTCAAGATGCACAAGGTAAGGGTACCTTGTGTAAAAACTATATGCCTAAAGTATAGGAGCTTCTGAAACCTAAAACTAACTTCGAGCACACAGAGTATTTTCTTTTTTTTTGAATACTGCTAAAAGATTGTTGAAAGCAAAACTTTCGAAAACAAAATAACAAAATTTCCTCGCTGATAACTGTCAGGTGCCGCAGAAGCCCATAAACGTTTACCTCGCGCTAATTAGTATGGAATTATATTAACTTCACTAGTTAGCGTTAAACTGTTTCCTTTAGGCAAGGTACACGTTGAAATTGGCCAACTAAAGCGGGTGAGTTCGCAAGTCATACTGACTTGGGACGAATCCTGAGTGTGGCGCGGATTTCGATATATGCGCAATCAGTGTAGAAGTATTAAAGCACTGTGGTTCCACTTACTCTTTTAACAGAACGCCGTAGAAGCGTAAAGGCATAGCCAAAACTTGCATGTATGTCGTAGCGTATTGTTGGAGTGAGTGTCCCGATAGTGGCGCCACCCTTTCAGCTCGTTCAATGTGGATCCTGCCTCGCGAACTCAGCGGCTACGATATGTCAAGTTGTATATGCGCTGTAAATAATTCAGTAAAATGCTATTATCAGCAAATTTTAGTCAACTAATAGCGTAATTTTAGAATGCCTCGACGTCTGGTGCACCTGGCAGTTAATTTCAGAATCTCTTTTTCTCCCTGAGGAACACTATCTCTAAAAATTCCTGGCAGTCTCGAAAAAATGCCTCCGGAACAGTGCAGTCTCGCTCTTTTGTGGAATATGCCCTCTTTTTATGAAAGGGATACGCGAAATTTAGGCTGCTATACAGGTGCGATATTACAGCTGAGGTATTTCCCCCTATTTGCGTGACTGACTTGCGTGACTGACTGACATTTTCGTGACTGACTGGGACCCCTTCACCGAAACCCGAGCGATGTCTAGCACCACCGCCATTGTACAACGTCCGAAGGGTCTAACGTAGCGCTTTTTAAGAACATACGGATAGCTCATAAAAATGCATTGAGAGTACATGCCTTTTTGGCAAATGAGCTGTAGGGCGTATTTCTTCGCTAATAACGCGACCTCCAAATTACTCTAGGAAGAGGATCAATTAAATTATTTATAACCCCGGGGCAGCTTTTTCTGAGGCAAATTCGGAAACAGCGCTATTCAGGCGAAAGCCTTATATGCCCTCACGAGTAAGAAAGATCCGGCTTCCGGCATTCACAAAGCGAAAGGTGCAAACATTACGCCATATGATGTCACATCGTGACGTCATCACATGAAGTCGTTCTCTAGTCAAAGGTGGGGTGATCCCGCAGGCTGTGCAACCGTGGGGTACAGAGAGCAACAAGGGATGGTGGAGGGAGGGGTTGAGGTACAATGCAATCGGCTGAGAACGTCAAAGTAGTTTAATGAGTGCCTCGTAAAGCCTGTGCCCTTTTTAGCATTACCTAAAAGGAGCATGACAGTTGTAACGCATGTCCGTTTGCTTCTACTTCCGATATCGTGATATGCAGCTTCGATACTCGCTCGTTAAGTTCAATACTCATCAAGGCCATGTAAAAACCTAGCGCACCGGCAGCACAGTGCATAACACATGATACGCGATGCAACTATATTTATACGCCTCTTGGATAGAGTGCTGCTGCAAAAGGGTTGCTCAACTTTCTAACGCCACTACAAGGGACAAGTTGACACGTTTACACAAACGTAAGCTTTTGGCACGAGTGGGATGGGACCCTTTGCGGAACACATGAATGAAGCCATCGTACACCCTTCACTTTGTGTTGCAATTTCAGCATCCTCAAGTCGTTGAAGCAGTGACAGGCTTGCACGTGTCAGCTACGTCTTTCTTGATCTAAAAGGTTGACGCTTCACCGAAATTTTGTGCGCCGACAACGCAAACTTTGCTCAGGCGCACAACTTCCAGAGGTCAGGGCGGCCGGAAACCTCCAAGAGCGAGCGCCTTAAAAGCGAGTTAGGTAATATATACACAGGCGTGCGCAGCGTTCCCTGTCACAGAGGCCGGGGGGGGGGGGGCGATTGTCGCAGCGCCCCTCTCCCCTACCAATTTAATATATGGGGCAGATTTTGCCTAGCTACCCCCCTTTAGGTGACTAGGGGGTGGGGCGACCCCCCCTCCGGGCGCACGCCTAGGAATGTGTGTGTGTGTATATATATATATATAATATATATATATATATATATATATATATATATATATATATATATATATATATATATATATATATATATATATATATATATATATATATATATGTTGTATTATTTATTGTTCAATAATAAAAACACTCTACTCGTAATACCGCTTCTGTTCCATTTGGCTACAAATTTTGCGGTAAAATAAATGGCATGGCTACTATGGCTACTTTTAGCTTGAGTTCTGGGGTGCTATTCTGGATTTCCGCCATTTTCTCTCAAATTTGACGTAGGCGTGACGTGTACACAATGATGACGCAAACGCATGAAATGCTTGCGAAACGTGACGTTAAGGGGACATAAGATGCAAAGAAACGTGCAATTAAACAGTATTTTGTATCTGAAATTGTTAATGCAACAACAAAAAAATAAAAGAAAAGTGAAGCGTTTAGTTTTAAAGTTGTGAAGCAGACGTTGCCGACATCGTTATTTCGCTGGTTGTTTTGTGTAGGTGTTCTGTGGTTATGTCGGCAGATCGCCGAACAGTGGGCCGCGATGTTGCTTTTTTTTTACCGATCGTCCCCGTATGGGGAGGGTGGTTTGCGACTTACTACCGGAGATACGACGGGAGCCGTGACAGACAATGACAGAGCGCCTTTACCGCCTGGGCCCCAGCAGCAGGCCGCCGCCGGAGGGGCGGTGGCTATGGCGAACTGAAGTGGCGGCAGCGCGAGCTCGAGGCGCGGAATGACAGTGCAGTCAGGTAAGCTTGCGTTTCACTCGGCTGGTGTTGACGTTTCAGCTATGCACATGCTTATTGCAGGAGAACAGGCGGAGGGCCGTTCGATTTGGCGACGCACGTTTCGGTTGACGACGCCCGCATCGTTACAAGTATGCGCGTCGACCCCGTCTTGGGCTGCGGTGGCCCTTCGTTCCCAGGGCCCGCGGCGTCCAGAAGCGCTGCCGATAGTATAGAGATAAGGAGCTGCACAGCATTGCAAGTATTAATAATGCCCCTTCTGTTCCTTCCGTCTTTTTTGTTGCGGTGGCGTTCCGCGTCTAGTTTATCTTAAGTAATGTGCCAACTAGCCCAACAGCCAGCTGAGTTATTTATAACGTCTCCGATACGCGAAGTATCTTCCTGAACTCTCGTGATCATTAAGATGGTGCTATATGTTTTGCTGAGGATGCGTAAGGACTACTGTAAGTAAAAGTTACAATCATGTAAATATACATAAGCAGAAGCAATAAGAGTTAAGTTTCAGGACCTCACGTTACGCGCGATCAGTTTGAATCTGAAAGATAAAGTCTAGGCGAATCTCAATCCACAGAAGTGATGCATCTCCGAAGGTGTTAACTGTGGAAGGTACTTCCACGTTGCTTACAACATACGGATAAGAAGTGCATAATGGCCACAGATAAAGAAGAGGAATTGTAGTATTTCACGCAGTTGATGTTACATTGGACTGGCAGCACTAAGAAGTGCACAAACTGCATTCAAAGAGATATCTTTTATGGAGATGTGCTTGTTTCAAAACTTGCTGGTACATTATTAGAGGAATCCTTTGTTGTTGTTGGCAGCAGTGAATGATAAGACAATCATGTAAGCAATGAGACAGTTTGACTGCTTTTTATTACCGCAAGGATGATGACTTGACTCACAATGATGAATTGACAGAAGAAGATCAATTGACTTACAATACATTTTGAAATATCACGTATTATTCTTGCATGTAAACTATTATAGTCCACCAGAGAAACCAGGACAGAAAGTAGCTACCAGGGCTGGGCAAAGATACATTGAAATTGTATCGCGATACGATACAAGATACTCAGGCAAGAAGTATTTGAGATACAGATACAAGATACTGCAACACTGATTGTATCCGATACGATACGTTCCAATGGTATCTTAAGATACTTCGATACATTCTCAAATTTGTTAATATATATCTATATAATGCTGCATTAAACGCCTAAGCACATAACTTTTCACTTGAACATTTAGTAACTGCGACCAGTTGTGTTTCATTTGAATGAAAACTCTGTTAGTATCTCAAAACTTTTGTACTTCTTGTTCAAGGTATATCTGTTTCATTCCGAAACAACTTATTGGCGTTGTTTTAGCTACTTAACATGACAGCTCTTTACACATTTCGCTGATAGCGGTTCTTGCTTGTAGCTTTTGTAATTGATGGGAGCTGCTCTGCTTGCTGACCAGCAAGCGGGTTGTCAACTAACCATATGAACTTCAATAACAAGCCTCCGCAGAATGGTGCAAATACCGCTGTCGAGTTCTACCTTGCCGGTAAACATATTATGGTTTTCGCAATAACGGATCACCGGACAGGTGTAAGTCACCAAGAACATGTGCAGCCCAGAAACGTTTCAGACGTATTGTACAGTTGCGCAAAGCGCTGCAAGACACAGCCGCTATTCACACCATTGCCCCTTATAGATCCGATTACCTGGTGAGTAGCAACAGTAAAAGAATTCAGGGAAGCCTAGCAACGAAAGCGAATATATGCAAGTAAAATAGAAAAGCGGTTCCGTATCAAAAACAGGAATAAGTATAGAAACTCGATACAGGAGGCATCCCTAAGAGCTAATAATAATTGTTGCGTTTTATGTCGAAGAACCAGGATATGATTATGAAAGACGCTGTACGGAGGGCTCCGGAAATTTTGAGCACCTTGGGTTCTAAAACCTACATATAAGCACACGGGCCTCTACCATTTTGCCTCCATCGAAATCCGGCTGCGGCGACCTTCGAGCCAGCAGTCAAGCGCCATAAGCACTGGACCACAGCGGCGGGTAACCCCTAATAGCTACGACAATCAAATTCAGTGCCTATGGAAAATGGCGCAAAACGACTGTTTGGGACGCTCATGACAAAAATGGAGCATTTGGTATAACAGTGTTTCTCGAATATCTTTGCGAACATATTTAAGATGGCGCCTAATAATTTACGTTATTATAATGCAAACTCAATTTTGATATTTTACTCAGTAGTAAGCAGAATTATCATTACTGTATACACCACGCGCGCCCGGATTATTATATATTTGTTCTCAACATCACCTTTGCATAAGAGTAAATTCAAGTGGAATATAAGTATGTAAACTTACATTCCACTTGAAGACGAACAGTAGCAGAAATGACGCAGACAGTTAGAAGTAAGAATAAAGCAGAGAGCTTGCCTTGGCAGCACGTTAAACTAAGCAGACAAATGTAGAGGCATGGGCAATGTGTGATGATGGAAACGAAGGACAGCAAAGAAAGAACTGCTGACAATCAAGTTATGATTTTAAAAACTCTTTGAATAAAAGAAAAACAGACGTACGCCAAGATAGCGTCTGTTAGGTGAATGCTTGTCCTGTTAAATCCTTGCATAAAATGCAAACTTACATCCACGAGATCTTTCAAATCGCTGATGTGTGAAAGCCGCGACAGGCAAAGCAACCCGCCATTCTTGCATTCTTCAGACTGCGTAACGAAGCACCGCACAAGAGGAACTTCGACAATGACTTTACAGCGGCATCAGCATGTGGGCGAAAGACGCCGCACGCATTGTAGTACGCGGCACAGGAGAGTGGCTAAGTACCAAGTGTCATGGCACTGACAAAACTAAAAAAAAAACGATTGAACAAAAATTCGGCTGGGCGCAGATGTTCGCGCGCTTGTCTGTCGAGACGACGCGAGCGCCACCTCGTAACTCTGCTCAACCAATATATAGGGACGCTCAGAGCTTATCGCCTACCAAGCTGGAAAACTCTTGCAGAAAGATAAAATAATGTCACTACCTTTAGTTTTAGTGGGGGTGCGATCGCAGTATCTTGTATCTTGAGATACACGATACAATCTTCAATGTATCGGAAATACAGATACAGATACTTGTTTTGCGAGACGTATCGCGATACAGATACAAGATACCCAAAGAGTATCTAAGATAGTATCGAAGATACATGTATCTTCGATACTGCCCAGCACTGGTAGCTACACAGCGCTGTGCCCACGTTGCCCTTTCGGTACTGGGTCGTTTTGTGCCTATAAGCGTTTACATAGATTACCAACGACGGCAAGCTTGTGCTCTTCCATGTACGAGTGGCTACTACATGAATAGAGCTTTTGTACACACCTGCCAGACTCGTACAGTCATCACACGGCTTCGCATTGTGAATAAAGTGCTGAAAACAATGCTCTGGAATGGCATTCAGTGTTGCATGCACTGCTGCAAAATAACACAAGCTGTTTACAGAGTCACTATGGTCTCAACAAACTAGTGCTGCTATGATTTGCGGCAGAAGCTGAGCATGCTTTTGCCTAACTGCTTGGTACAATTAGCATGCTCGCAAGGAACGAACACAATGAAGCTTTTGTCAGAATACAATTCCTGCAAGAACACAAGTACAGGGGATAGGTATAGGATCGAACACAATGCAAGTGGCTACTTTGTCATGAGAAAAAGCAAGCGCTTCTTGTGTTTCACGTTTCTGTGCACATCTTGCAGGAATGTAAACCCCATTACATCGAGTCGTGCCCAACTGTGAACCACTACAGAGCGTGATCCTGCCTTTGCCTACCCGCCTGGTACATGTCTACTGCAGCCGTATCGTCGCTATCGTTGTTGTAAAGGTCCGCATCTTCTCATTCGAGTTCTTCAGTGCAAGGGATGTCGTCTGGCTCAGGCGGCTGCTGCCAAACACCGAGTTTGTGAAGCACGACACAAACTGCGATGATCTTCGACGTGAAGAGTGGGCCATAGTACAGTGTTCTGTACCTCTGCAAGCACCGAAAGTGGGCCTTGAGGACTCCAGTGCACAGTTATACGACGCACCGCAGTGAAGGGTGGGTGCGGTGGAATCGGGCAGCAGAGGATCCAGCAGGATGTGCTCCAGGGATGGGGTTAAGCAGCCAAGGTTGAAGCGAGTATGCACTATCACCTGTGGAGGACAGTGTTCCAATTAGCATAATATGAATGTATACATGAATATGTACTATTCCTTTCTCACTTCTTTTAACTTATTCGAAGACATCGTGTCACTGATATGCACTGCTTTCCCTTTTTTTACAGCTAGACATATTGACAGAATTGCTTGTCTGGTTAGGTCACATAATTACGGCTTTTGAAATGCTCCAACGAAAAAATGGCTTTATCAACTCAATTCCTTCGTCAGGAGGAATGACAACGAAGCTACTGAACTGCAACCCTTAACTTCTTTCATAGAGAAGAAGGGGCGAGTGACAGAAGGCGCATCTTCTTTGGTGGTAAGGGTGTTGTGCTTTCTTTTGATTGCATGGGACTGATATGTGGCTGCAGACGGTCAGCGCACTCAAGGCTTGGTTTCCCTTGGTTTTTTTTTGTGCTTAGGCCGTCAATAAAAAGTGACAGCAGGTTTCTTTTGCAACCGTTTGAGTTGTTTTTAGTACTTTTTATGAACCATGACTGAAATACCTTTGAGTTGTCAGTTGACTTATTTTATTGCTATATAGCACATGGCTGTGCTTGCTTGTTTGTATTTTTTATACAAGTTGTCCTTTCTACACAATTGTATTTATGAATGTACAACATCTATGGCAGTTGTATTTGATGTATTCTTTTTTTTAACATAGCCTCAGAGTGTAGCATTTTCTGTATCATCGCATGCTTACTATTTATTATTTCACCACTTTATAATAAAAGATCATACAATCTCTTCATGAAAGTTCAGTTCATGCTTGACCTTTCTATTGCACTAGTAGTCTTTCCCATGACCATAAAAGACAGATTGCAATTATACACTGAGAGCAAGTCGGATTATTGTGTGCCGCCTCGGGTCTCAGTATGACTTGTTTTCTCAAATGTGTGCATGAGAGAATTTTCATTCAAGGGAACACGAGTGACACTAAAGTAGATAGTGTTCGACCAAGGCAGCTGCCAGTAATAACATACGGGGCAGAAATTTGGACAAAGAGACTTAAGTAGTTAAGAACCATGCGGCGTGTAATAAAATTACCATGAATAATGTTTTGCTACACTAAGACACCACACAAGCATTCTCACGCTTGCATACCAAGCAGCTATTCACCAACCTGGCCACGGCGTCCACTGCCCAGTGCTGGCTCACGGTGGATGTCTTGCACATAAAGGCGTCGTGCACGGGCCCCGAGTGCGAGGGCAGTCATCGGCAGGGTTGGTCACATACCTGCAGAGTGTTGTTTGCATTGGAAGGAAGTCGGCAACAGCAACAGTTGTAACTGTGTAACTGTGTGGTCCAACGCACTTATTTCTCTCGAGTTGCTTTCGGAGCGCAGCTTCGATAGCTGTATCTTTCATTTCATATGTGGCAGTTACTGCATGTCTGCATATCACTGTTTATGAAATTAGAGCGCAATCAGCGCGTTTGATTTCCTTTCATGCATTACTTTTCTTAAAAGCTGCCACGATCAAATATGAAGCTCGATGAACTTTTTATGGTGTCAATGCACCCCTGCCAAAACTAAATAGTGACTGAAACTCCGTTTACCGCGACTACTGCGTTCTTTTCTATCACTGCAGTTGGAGCCACGGCAAATGTCGTTAAAATACTGGAGAGTGGCGAAAAGCTGTCTTTCACGTTCCTCCTTTGCATTCTACTAACAGCATGCGCGAGATTGAATAAGATGAAATTTGTTCTCACCGCCATGACGCTGAGGGCGTAAAAGTTCTTGCGGCAAAAGTAAGCAGCCTTGTTGCCATCGTCCTTTTCATACGGCGCACTTATGCACACGAACGTGTCGTCGACCACCTCAACGCAGCCTTCAAATCTTGCATCTATGTGGACAAAGCCTTCCTTTTGGCAGGGAGGGCGATCCACTCATTGCCGAGGCGCTCGACGATCCCTTCCATGACAGCATGAATCGTGAGACCCACACTGGACTAGCTCGTCGCCACGTCCTCGTTTCTCGCGATCGCGTCGTGGTAACTGCCCGTGGCGAACAAGCGAAGGGCGAAAAGCACTTGTAGCTCAACAAAAACAACAACAACGGTCGGGGCTGTTCTCGTGTCCATACGCCGGCTCTCCAGGTCCTGGCGAAGCTCCGCGCACAGCCATCGCACAGTGTCCTTCGTCAGCCGGCACCGCAGTTGAAACAATTGATCGGTCATCACAAAAGCATCGCGGTACTCGCGGAATTCTTTCTTCCTGCAGCTCCAGCCACTACACAACAAAGGGCAGCGCCATTTTTCTTCGCTTATCTAGCGTTCTCTTGCGGCGAGAACCGCAACTTCGAACAATCCAAATTAAACAATAACCATTTATTTTAACAAGCAAGCTTCATGTACAACACTTTATAATATTACTAACCGAAAACATGCTTGTAAAGTAACTCACGGAATGACATCTACACATACGTATGCGAGGCTGCACATCGAACAAGCAACTCAATTTACAACAATATGGCGGCCAATTTTGGGCACTTCATCGTTCTCACATTTTAAGCTGCAAATTTGGCAGGATGCAACGTCACGCAACGTCAAATTGACGCTACAAAACGTGAGGTCCTGTGACGCAATGGGCGCCATCAGTGCAATGTCCATTCGTGTTGCAGACATGGCGGCTCTTCGTTAAGCGAGCAGTAGTTTCGATAAAACGCAAGTTGACCGTAGGCACAGCTCAGTACCATATTTCGGTTTCGTTGTTCCACCGGAACCTTTATTTCTACATGACAGAGTACGGCGAAGCGTTACTTCGGAAAAAATTAACTATTTTTTGGCCCGTTACGTCATCGCGGATTCCTGTGTCGTAACGCCATCGCAGCGCCACAATGCGAACGACATCGCGTGACCAATCAAATCATCAACATGGCGGAATTTGACAACATGGCGGAATTTGACAATGTCCAGAATAGCACCCCTGGCTCCTTTTCAAATCCACCCAACGCCAACCCTTATCCCATTTGCCCACCTAACTTTCTGCCTCCCCTTGCGCGTTTGCGATCTCTTGGAATCCAGTCTGTAACTCCGAATGACCAGCGGCTGTTTTGCCTACGCGCTACATGCCCTGCCCATGTCCATTTCTTCTTCTTGATTTCGACTAAGATGTCCTTAACACCCGTTTGTTCCCTGACCCACTCTGCTTTCTTCTTGTCCCTCAAAGTCACCCCTATTATTTTCCTTTCCATGGCTCACACGACATAGTGTGTGGAGATAGGTTCGCACGAAGCTTAACCTACGAGGCGACCGGGAAGGGACGCCACGTTCTCCACTGCCGCAGCGAACAAAGACGCTACGAGCGGGTTCGCCGACTCTCCGACACGGCGCAGAAAAGGCACTCGAGGCAGGTTGTCAACAAACACGGGTTTATTAACCCAAGATGCAGCACAGTGCGACAATCACGGGTTTGCAGGCCGTCAGGGTAACTCCGCAAGACCGATCGAGTACGCTTGCCAGCGGCGCTACGACCACCACACATAGGGCAGCAGTAGAACGCACGGACGAGCGCACGGGCGGGCAAGCCCACGCCAGACAGAAGCGAGCTCGTGGGTAAAGGGGGTTGTCACTGGCGGCCAATGAGGACAGGCGTTGCGCAGTGACGTAAGCTAGCTTAGTGACATGAGCATTGTTCAGGCATGTTCGGACGTGTGGCTCGTGCGGGGAAGACCAACGCATGGCTCGCACCGAGCCAAACAGCCTGGCGGTGTAGCCACGGTAGCCATGTCGCCGATTAACGGCGGTTCCCGGCGCTCGAGCCGCGCTGGGCCAGAACACGCGCTAGCTGAGGAACGAGGCGCCAAAGGGGAGGGCGCGCTCGATTCCCACAAGTGTTAGCTACAATAAAGTGTGCGCCAGTGAATGAATCATAATTAAGTATAAAAACCGATAATAAACATGCAGTAACCTACTTGTGAAAAGCAAATTCGCCGACGCATAAGGATGAGCTGAGGCGCTTACGACCGACATTCCCAAATCATGACAGGCAATTTTTTGCTGTCCCTAACGCGGAAGCGTACAACCACTCTGTACTGTCAGTACTCACGTATGGCGATGGGGAGGAAACTTGGACGGCAACAAACGAACCTGAAAAGAATTTGAGAACAACGCGACGTGCAACGGAAAGGGACAACGGAACGAAAAGTAACAGGTGTAACATTAAGAGAAAGGAAAAAAGCAGTGGATTAGAGCGCAAACAATTGTGGCCAGCATTCTAGCTGATATTAAGGAAAAGTGGACCTGGGTATAGACCACGTAATGCGAAGGAGTGATGACTGATGGTCAGTTATACCTACGGGTGGATACCAAGAGCTGGGAAAAGTAGCCTATGACGGTCTTTTTCATTATCCTAAAGACAAACACTTTAAACTAGATGGAGTGACGAAACTAAGAAGTTCGCAGGCATAAAATGGAGTTCGCGCAAAATAGGGCAAATTGGAGATAACTGAGCGAGTCCTTCGCCCTGAAGCGGACATAAAAGATAGGCCGGAAATGATGGTGAAATGATGAAACGGTACAAAAGAGGATCGGACGCGCTGTGCAGTAGCGTCATTCGCAGCACTGTCTTCTCTATAGCACATCATCGTAAACTCCCTTTGAAAAAAAAGACAAAAAAGACATGGAAGCATAAACCAGGAACAGAACATATTTATATATTGAATAGGGGTTGCACACAACACACATTAGACTTCAATGTTATGCTAAGTCGGCGTTCATGGGTACGGTGCCCGGCAATATCGGCGTTATTCGGTTGAGGCCGGATGACTGGGTGGCAGAAAACGCTCTGCTTAGACAAATGTACCTGATAAAAATTGAAACAAATAAGCACACGTTAGTTGACTGATTATGGAGCCGCAGCCATTGACCATACAGTATCTTTTACGGTCCGCACTACTGTGTGTCTATCACTGAACTTATCGCTTCGGTTAGTGACCAGCTTGTGTTGCCACTAACCCTTTGCAGTTGGGCTACTGGCCTCAGAAGCTTGGTCATTTCGCTTTTGCCATGTTGCGCAAATATACGTGAAGTAATAATTGATTTGTCACCTCCCGATTGTCGGAATCATTAAAAGAGACCTTTCAATCGCCACCCCTTTTTCTTGCCCGCCAGCCGAGACGTTCGCCATCAGTGGTGGTTCTTTGACCGCAGCGGCTGCGTGCCCTGGGACTTCCCCGCCGGCGCGTGCCCTTCAGTCAGAAAAGGCGGCGACCTTTTCAACAGCATGGCCGAGTGCATCGCGCAGTGCGCTGGCGGGGAGTCCCTGCTACAACCCTGTCAGCCGCCCACGACAAGACCTTGCTCGCCGAAGCAGCTGAGGTGAGCGGCCTTATAAACATTTACGCATAAAACGGAGTTTTTTCTTTTTTTGTATTTTTTATAGCACAGATTTTACAAATATTCCTTGTGACAGACAGCTTATCGTGATCCTTACACGCATTATACTCGCACTAAAAATTGGAACACAATTGACTCATAAGCGAGGGTGACTAATAAACTCTCTTATTATATACATTAGTATAAATATTGTAATTGAGGAATTATAGTTGATGAGTATAAACAAGGCATAAAAATTTGGAATGTGATCTGAGTGCAGCGCGGGTACCGATTGAGCTGAGACATCAAACTTGCTTTAGAAAGGCCTTGTTGTTCTAATTACCTTTCTTTTTCCCAAACGCCATTTTGTGCATTTGTAGCACAAAGCTGAGTAGAACATTAGCTTATTTTGTCGCGCGCACTGGAAACGAGTCTCTGGAAACTGCAATGTCACCATTAAAATTTGTTGAAATTGGATACGTTTTCTCATATTACAGGCTAGAATTCGTAAAGCGCGACGTATTTATAAAGTAATGAAACGAGATGTTACGTAGTGAATATTTGCTAAGTGGACAAATATTTATTTCAAATTCTCGCGCAAGGAATGTCCACCTCGTGGAGTAATCGACCACAACGACTACAATTAAGTTATGTGCCACAGGCGATTTTTTTTAAATGCTGCATTCTCTATAACAAAATATTAAAATTAAACCATGTATGAATGTTATCGCCGTACGAAATAATAATGATATCTCGAGTTTATTCGCCAAAAGCACGATACTATTATGAGGTTCGACGTAGTGGAGGGCTCCGGAAATTTAAAACATCTGGGGTTCTTTAACGTGTTTGCCATCGCACATTACTCGGGCCTCTAGCATTTCGCCTGCGTTGAAATGCGACCGACGCGGCTGAGCACCTCAACCATTGGGCCAGTGAGAGGGCTGATTTGCATAAAAAGTGTCACACTTATTGAACAAATATGTGCAATTTGTGTAAAGCGCTCGTGTCGTCACCATTTCTGTCCTTCGTGCATGTCGCGCTGCCTATTTCACAAAATGTACACTAATGATTTCATGTAGCCAAAATTAGACTGCAATTTAAGGTGTGAAAGCGCCAGTCTTAGTTGGTGTCGTTAATATGTTCAGTGAACGCGGCACCGCCACGTGAATTTCTTCGCAGGTTCCCGTACTTTGCCGTGAGCTCTCCCGATGACCATCGCGTGACCTGTGCTCGGGCTTCTGCAACCGTCCTGCGCGGTCATAGCTGCCTGACCGGAACCAACCGGTTCAACACGGAAGATGAATGTCGCGACGCCTGCGCCAGCCCTGGTCGGCGCTCCTTTCCCGTGCGTTTCAAGGGCGGACTCGGTCAATGGCGAACTCTCGCTAACTTGCCGGCAGGCGTCTTCGATCAGGAATTTTTCACCCCGAAAACGACCAAGAGAAAGACGTTCTTTTTCGGTCGCGTATGAACTATGAAAATAGGTTAACTTGTTATGTATTTCCAGAGTAATACGATTCAACATCGCCGGTATCAAATGAAAATTCCTGATGCAATGCATCGCGCGCTTCCCATTTACTTTCCAGGATATGTAGCACTTATATTACATATTTCGTTTGATGATCCCGAGTGATAGTTGTACATAATATATCAATCAGAAGTTCCTAAACTGTCCTTTGCTTACCCTATAATTTACGAGTGTGCCGTTGCGACTTCAAAAAGTGTTCACAATATGCGGGAACGGAACAAGGGGAATTTTTTCGAGGGGCTCGTTTCTTTCTTAAACACAAACAGGAGTGCGCGAATATCAAATTTTAGAACCGCATCGAATACGAATCGAATAGCTATGACACCGAATCGATTGCGAATACGAATTCAGTTTTCTAAGGATAATTTTCGAATAGTAAGGCAACTATTTTCGACGCAGACTTGGAGTGGTATTGTAACCATTTTCGAAACAGCCCAAGAATTACACACAATTTTATTTGAAACAAATATTGAGCAGCTTTAACAAAGAAACATTAATATTACTTTTAGCCGAGAAATTAAAATAATAAAATTATGTGAACTACGGCAAGCTCGTATAAAGCAGCAACTAGGGCCTTAGACCTATTTTGTAACTGCAGGTTGATATAGAGAAGTGAATATAGTACTCAAGGTGACGTTTTATCAACAGCTTTTAGGTAAAAGCCGATATAACAAACAATATTCGTGAGTTAACATCATGAATGTCATGTCGAAGATAATGAAAAAAGAAATTTCGGGGGCTCGTTTCTTATTTGACATAACCTTAATGAAAACCAGCAGATAATGAAGCTACATGCTTCATTATCTGCTGGTTTTAATTAATGATGAAGTTAGTGCATTGATGTCTCTGTAGCTTCGGCGACACTCGAGTTTTAAGCAAAAACGCTTCCATCCTGTAATTAATACGGCACTGATAGCCCTGAAAAATCTTGGGCTCCACGCATCTTGGTAATTTGAAAATTAAAACAAGAGGCGTTGCCGATATAGCAGCCGATATAACAAACAATATTCGTGAGTTAACATCATGAATGTCATGACGAAGATAATGAAAAAAGAAATTTCGGGGGCATCGTTTCTTTATTTGACATAACCTTAATGAAAACCAGCAGACCACACATGCATCAGCGCCTTCCAGGAAAATGCGGAGCCCAACGCCGCCGTCCAAGCGCCGATCACTGCGCGGACCTTGTGGCCGACAGGTGCATGCTCTAATACGTCTGTCATGATGAATTCCAGGGTCAAAGGTAACGGTATCAATGAAGTGCAGGAAATAGCTACCTTACTAGTAATCTTTACTACAGCCAAACCCGACTACACTGAACTCGAGGAGATGGAATTATCTTTTATATCGAACATTACTATTTCCGAACACGACAATGCTTTAACATTAATGCATAGGAATATATACGGCAACATCGAACAAAAACAGCCAGAACACTTAACACATCTAACATGGGGCAGCGCGAAACTGCCCTATGAAACTGACTTTCTCCCGCAAGAAGTGGACTTTTTCTCACGGAAGGGGACTTTCCCGCACGAGTTCGGGAGAGCGAGCGGTGGTATTAGGAGGGCGACGCGCGCAGCGAGTTAAAAGCTACGGCTTGACATCTTATCCCCCTTGATTCCTCGTGGTCGCGCCCGTCGGCCCGTCGTGCGCGATCCATGATCGCCGTTAACTTCTGCACGATTCTCTGCTCTCTTTGTAAACGTGACGGTTGCCGCGAAATGGAAGAACCAAGTGTTCTCGGCAAAACTGGCGATAGTCAACACAGTTGAACGTGGAGAAAAGGAACCTGACGTTACCGCTTCATACAGCACGCCAAGAAACGCGCTTAATACGATTGAAGAACAAGGCGAACATTAAGGCCAAGGCGGACTAGTTTGGGACTCTGGCAATCGCACAACACTCATTTGGTTGCAGCCATTTGCGAAAGCCGGCTTCTTGCCTTGCTTGATATCGGCTGGTGTTGCAACGATTCAATTCTGTTAAAGCCCCTTCGTTTCGTCGAATGCCGCTCTTGAAATAGCGACTTCCCTTGAAGAGCCGCCGACTCTTGTTGACGGTTCCGCAACTTCCGGAAAGAAGGTTCTGCTGTGCTTCCTCCTGTTGTATCCTTTCGCGTTGTTTCTGCGCTTGCTCAACAACGCTTGCGAGCGAGCAATATTCTTACTCCTCCGTGTTGCCCACGAATCAATTTACGGTTTCTAATCGGACGTAGTACGTTCGTCGGCTGCCACAGGGCCCCAAAGCAGCAAGAAAGCTTTCCGCTCAATGCTCGGGGAAGCGGTGCGCCGGAAGGTTCAGCATAAAACACAATATCAGCACTTCCAGATCTGTTGGTAGCGGAAGAGGCGGGAAAAGGGTGGAGATTGCTAGCCTATGCGGCGAACGAGAGAGGGCAACGGTGGTGAAAGTGCTGTAGAGTATCCGCCTCCAATACAGGATATACTAGGTTGTTTCACTGCCACCGCGCATCCATCGGCTTTCCCAATGGGGAGAGACGCTCACCTAACAGGCGCTCGGTAGCGTGTGGATATTTATTTACGACAGGTACGTGGCCTCTCGCAATATTCCATCTTACACTCCCCCTCTCCCCACAACGTTGTACCGTGCTTGGTTGTATGGCTTGGAGAAGTTATCGTATTAAATTGAAACCGATATCCACCTCCCGGAGCACGACAGCAGCATTGTAACGCGTGCGTCTTTGTTTTCCAGTGACCGCGTTTTCGTGGACAAAACTGTCCGACGAGTTACAGCTCGCCTCAAGTCGCGCATTCACGTATTCGAGCCTATCGAACGCTATCGCTTATTCCAATCTGACCGCGTCGCAATGCGAATTGCGGAATACATTTCAGAACTTACGCGAGGACCAGCGATAACGCTCTGGAATGTTCGATGACGCATGCATACACAAAGCGCATGTGTTCCATCTGCAGGTGAGATATTCAACGACAGACGACCGTGGGCGTCGTCGCTATCGTCATCTCAGGTTGTACTTTAATCGCCTTCAATTAGCTGCGCAGTATTGTCGCGCATCTTTTTCTTAACACGAAAGTGTTTTATGCTGGGGTCCACCAAGACCTTCATGACGTATTTCTGTCACGGAAATACGTTAGCAAAATGACGGCCATCAGATGCAAAAGAAAAAAAGTTTTAAGAAAACGTTCCGTTGACAGGAGTTGAACCCACGACTTCTCGGTCCGCGACGACGGCAGGCGGGCGTTTAGCCCACTGAGCTACCGCCAAACACACAAACAGAGGTTATATGAACGCGCCTTTTATCTTTCGCACTTTCCTCTCACAGTGCTCTTGGATGGATGGATGGATGGATGGATGGATGGATGGATGGATGGATGGATGGATGGATGGATGGATGGATGGATGGATGGATGGATGGATGGATGCTACGAGCGTCCCCTATATAATGGGGCGGTGACATGTGTGCCATCAGGCTGGAAAAAAAAAAAAAAAAAACTTCGTTGCCTCCGCAATTAGCTCCTGCAGCGCGTCGACGCGCTGGAAATTTCGAACTGCTTTCCGTTATTCGCGTTACATTCCAATTTGTTGCTTTCGCATTCCTTGCTTCTCCCTTGTGGCGAAGCTGTGACATTTTCTATCAATTCGCTAAACACGAAGTCGCCAAAATATTAAAAAGGTAATAGGTAAAAACACCTGTAGCGATTGTAATTTGCCAAGTAGGAGGACACGAGCGTGTTCGCTAACACAAGAGCTGCACTGGCGTAGAGTTGCTTACGGCGCTCCCGCCACCTGGCAGCGAGCCAAGGCACGGGGGCGCCCGTGTTGTACGGCGCCTGCGGAGAATAGGTATGGTGTACTGGAATAGGGTAGTGTGCCGTCTGGCGCCGGAAACGTGGCTCTTTTTGCGATGACAGCCTGCGGTAGAGTGACCTAGAATAGGGGGAGTGTCCAAAGCGCCGCGCGAATACATGGGAGGAGCGAGGGCCTTTTGCGATGAACTTCCGCGCCGCGGCGCTGCCGTGCCGGACCCGTGGGCTTTCTCCGCGGCGGAAGCCGCTTCAAAGCGGCGAGCGTCTGCTACGCGCGTGATATTTTGGCCGCTATTAGCTAAAATTGCGGAAGTTTGGGGAATATTTATTACTGTGTCACTGCAACATAATACTGCAGCGAGTCATCACACAGAGAACGCGTTTGTTTGTGTGTTGTGAAACGGGGATTTTGTATGTATCCTTTCAGCTTGTTTGTCACCGCATTGGTCCACACTTCCGCGGCTGTTTGAGGGACGTATCCTGCGCGCACTTCATAGTGAGAGTAGGCGCTTAACTTACTTTCGTGTGTAATGACGAACGTAAACTTGCTGCAGGGGAGAATAAACTGGAGATAACCAGGAGAACGGTAGCACATAATGCACGTAGTAACTAGCTCATGCATGCTAACGCGTTTGCACCCTTCATATCCTATCTTTTATTTCGTGCATTCGATTTGTTTTACAAGGCTGCCTCCGGCACTCTGCTGTTTCAAGTCATTTCATGCGAAGCCGAATGTGTCAGTCGGCGTGGCCGGGGTAACAAAAGTAAAAAATTACTCGCGTCTCGTTCACGTGGTATACACGAAAATTGGCAGGGAGGGGCATGTATGCCCAACACGACCGATAGGTCATGGCATCACTAACTTGACGTGCTTGCCATTTGCGTAACGACTAACAATAATAATATGGCGTGTGGCGCGCAAACCCGCTTTCTGTAGCCAGAAATAATTCTGACGATGTGTTTCCGTCAGGTGATAAAAAACGTGGTGGTCACCAATATCGATGCCAGCATGTAAGACTTACATATACATCTTGAAGAACTGACCGCATAGGTAAAATGTATGCGAAAAAATTACATGAAAGAAAAAAACATGGTCTCTTATGCATTCGCCTGAGATGACTCGAAAACGAAAGTCATCGTTTTCGTCAGTCGATGCATTGATCCTCCCGCGCCCCTCTCCGAAAGCTTTCTGCACATAACGTGGTTTCGGACTGCCCACAAGATCGAAGGCATTGCAAGCTTTCTGCACCTCGCCTGCTTTTACATTGCCTCCGTGATCGGCCCCGATCATGGAGGCAATGCAAAGTGACCATGTCATGTGATGGCGTCATCATATGACGTCACGTTGAATGACGTCATGGTGACGTCACAAGTTCTGTCGACGTCATCGCGTGATGATTTTGTGCATCACTCGTGTTGGCTACGCGGGACGCCGACCGTCAATTTTCACGTTTGATGAGGCATCTAAGGCTCTACCTTAAAAAAAAAACAAGACAAAACAAAGTAAATGAAACGATAACTGTGCAACATCGTGTATACCTCACTTCATGTTACGAGCGATCGCCCGAAAACAAACGTGATTCTCAGTTCAGAGCATCTGATTGCACGCGTCTGTGGGATAAAAGAGGCTTGCTTTACCCGTCTGGTCCTCTCTTTATATTTATTCAAGGGATGACCAGACTCGCTATTTAAGTACTCCGGAGCTTCAGCACGAAATTGTGGTGGACGCTATATTGAGGTCATCAGGAAAAAGCGGGAAATTGCGGTCGGGTGCCCTGTTGGCGCGCACTCAAATGCCGCAGAAACAATTGTATTTTCTGTAACCACTCTTCCACATCTTTTCGTAAAGTCTCTTAACCGGGCGAACGCTAACCTCGGAGAACCATGAAAACATCTGAACTTGAGAATGAGTTGTTTGAAACTGTTTTCAATTCGTATGGTGAAGGCTTGAAGCAATGCACGCATCTCGCGCGAACGTTTCATACTGACGTTCAGCGATCTAATGCAACATGCGATTATATATATATATATATATATATATATATATATAATCGCATGTTGCATTTTTTCAGGCTAGGTACATAAGGGATCTCTGCATTTGAACGATTTTCTGAAGTGATTGAGATATTACACTTCTATTTGTCAATTTCTTACCGTATTATTTTCGTTCAGGCAGCTTGTACAGCAAGAATGGGCATTTGTAACTATGTTTCATGATATCTGGGTATTGTAAAGCATTTTCTATATTACGCCTTTTATGCAAAAACTTGTGGAATAAGGTTAGTTCACCTGGCATGGCTTTTCTTTCAAATGTATGCGCACGGTGAGCCTTGTACGCTACCTCAGAAGCAAAAATAAGCCAACAGCATAGCGGTCGTATGGCCGTCTGGACTCTTTTCTTTTCTTTTTTTTTTGTTTCCCTTGCGTCTTCCCGGTGTGCTCCGTCCATAATAAAGAGCTAGTGGAGGCTAACAAATTGTCGAATAAAGCGGTGTGCATATGGCTAGCAAACCAGTGGCGACCATGAGTAAAAAGCTCGTAGTGTGAAGCGGTCACTGCGCGCAAGAATTTCAGCTTACTGCGCGTGCAATTCACTTTTTTTTAATACTCTTAATTCGAGCATGCGTGATGCTATTGCCCGATTACTCGTGCGAATAAGGTTTTTTTTTCGTTCTTTGCTTGTGCGAGTCTGTTTTGCGCGTTTTTACGCACGCACCAACGTTCTCGAACTCTGTGACCAGAACTAAGCCACGCTGATGCCGCTTGACACATGATTTTTTACATTCTGTTGTTGCCCCAGCACTAACACAACGCTTAAAGATGGATAAGCTCCATTCCACACCGCATTATAAAAGTTAAGTAGACTTAAAGTGCCCTGTGTGGAAACGCGGCGCAAAAAACTACAGCGCGTAGCAGACGCCCCTCGCTTTCCGCGCGCTTCCCGAGCGCGGAAAGCCCACGGGTCCGGCGCAGCAGCGGCACGGCGCGGGAGTTCACGGCAAAAGGCCCACGCGGGAGCCGGCGCTTTGGACACTCCCCCTATTCTAGGTCACTCTACCTGCGGTACCAGAGGCCACCGTATACTGTGTCGCCACCTGACGCCGTCCCCTGAAGTAATTTATGGCAAGCTGGGATACAAAGCCTCCGAGATTGGCAGTTGTAGGGTTGTAGTTGCCGCGCTGGTCGTGCGTGCACGTGCGGAGCTTGTTTATTGTTCCCTTCTGTCTTTCATGACGCGTTAGCGAATTTCTACGTGTGCGTGGAAGACTCAGTGTTTGAGGAAGCCTGATGCATTTAAGTTTTTGCAGACCGATTGGAATTACGGACTTATTCACATAGGATAAATGCAACGCCCCGAATACATCGCGGTGCACTTAGCTGCATTCCTGATCGTTGGCGCCCCTCTGAGGAGTAAAATCTCTAAAGAAATGGAGCAGCATTCGTCATTGAGCGTTGTATTTTTTCTATCCAATACCTTGCGACTGATGCAGGTGACAGGTGATCGTGCAACTGACCTGATGCTGCTAATGTTAGCCATCCGGACCTGCTCGTGTGTTTCGACGCATAACTCCAAACTACTGTCACAGCTAGACAAGCGTACATATTCATGGAATGAACAGCGATGTGCGTTTTATGCCTTTTGCAATCCAAACAGTAAGCATGCAGACGATCCGGGACGCTGCTCTGCGATAGGAATTGTGCAAGCTCAGACGACGCAGAAGCATTTTTATTTATTGCAATAATGCAACGAAATGTGTTTCAGTGTTTAAATCTTGCAATTATATTTAGTTTCAGTAGTGTTACGTGGTCATTTGACTCAAGAACGGCAGGAATTTTCGCAATTCCGATTTAAATATCGCGCGCCGGGCACACCATTCGATCGTGGCGCCCCGCTGGTAGCGTCATCGCAAAAGTGACCACCGTTCTCCCATTGGTTTGCTTCGGAGACGGCACACTACCCCATTCTAGCACACCAATAGAATTGATGACCGGTAAAAGAGCGAGAGATTGTGGGATGCCTCGTCTGTTGCCGGTTTCCGGTTCGAAGAAAGCAGACGGCGAACCGCTCCGCCGTAGGCCTCTGATTGTTCGTCATTCTCGCACGCGTCATTGTCGCCTTGCACAACCATGGTCGGCTGTTCAGCCGTCCGCTGATACTATAGTGCTAAAGGGAAACGTAAATAGCAAGCTTACGCATGTATTTTCTGCGAATACTATATCGAGAACTGAATTCTCGTGCTAGCGCACCTACAGCAAAGACGTCGATCCTTTTTTTTCCATGCGTGACAATTTTTTGCATTTTTTTTGCTGTTGTTCACACCAGAGTTTCTTTTTTCTTTTCTTTTTTGGCTTGGTTCTTTTCTTCTTCGTATATATATATGTGTGCGCTTTTCGAATAAATTTTAGTTGGAAGTATGCGCTGCGTCCTTGTCCTCTTTCTCGTGTTTTTCCTAGTGTTTGCGCTCGATACCAATGTGAAGGCCCTGCCGCGGTGGTCTAGTGGTTATGGCTCTCGGCTGCTGATCCGAAGGTCGCGGGATCGAACCCCGGCCGCGGCGGCTGCATTTTCGATCGAGACGAAAATGTTTGAGGCCCGTGTACTTAGATTTAGGTTTACGTTAAAGAACCCCAGGTGGTTGAAATTTTCGGACCCCTCCACTACGGCGTCTCTCATAATCATATTGTGGTTTTGCGACGTTAAATCCCAGATATTATTATTATTATTAATACTATTACGAATGACATGTTCCAACTCGCCCAGCTAGCAATGTTGTTAAGATCTTTAAAAATGATGCTTCTCAAGTGCAGCAATGTATTACGCAATCAAAACTGCTCTCTGTATCGACTGATCTGCTAGCAAAACAGTTACAGTTCCCGCGAGCAGCAGAAAAGCATTGCATATTGTTTGTGTGCGCAAAAATATCCTTACCATTCATGGCTTGCGGAGCTTGTCATCATCGCAGTCGCGTTTAAGCAAAACACGAAAGCATCTTCAAAAGCGCTAAAACGTGGACGGAGAGGTAGACTTTGTTTTTACGGAGCGGAAAAAAAAATACCTGGGGTTTTATGTCTCAAAACCACGATATGATTTGAGAAGCACCGTAGCGGAGGGCTCCGGCAATTTCGACCACCTGGGGTTCAACGTGCACTGACATCACACAGTACACGGATCCCTATCGCATTTCGCCTGCCATCTAAATGCGACCGCCACGGGCGGGATCGAACCCGCGACCTTCGGGTCAGCAGCCGAGCATCTAGACTTACTGTATATGCTACCTTTAGGTAGCAGAGTTGCGCCTCTGATATAACTCGCCACTCGCGCCACCATTCGCCCAGCGCGCTCACGTGCGCAAAAAGCATCAGTTTTAGGGAAAGCCAACTTCACGGTCGCGCTGGTGCTGGCGATCGCCGCGCCACCACGGCTACATCAAGCCAAATCAAGCCGTCCGGCGAAGCGCAAGACGGTCCGGCTGAGTTCGGATTGTTTGTCGTTGTTGTGGCGGTGTGTGAATATGAGTCTTACAGGTCTATCAAAACAGCATGATTCATTCCGAGCACTGTGCGGCATAAAAGTTTGAAGCATGACCGAGTGTTAATTATATGCCACATCTACCTAGACGTACGCGAAATTCTCATTAGCTTGCGCTATTTAGTGATAATTTTAGCACTTGTTTGCTTGAGCTATTCACTTAATCTTTTGAAGCGCTGCATCGAAAACTACGCGAAAAGGATAATTAGGCTGAATTTAATTGGTCCAGAATCGTTACCGTCGCACTTATCCTATTTGCCATTTAAAACAAAAATATTACTTGCGATAGTGCTCCGTTTCCACCTGTTCCATCTCAAATTATTGTTTCTCCGAGCTTTTGATTCTTATTTTTCTTTGAATTGAAAGCCATTGCGCCAGCGACGCGTTATGAACGAACGAGAAAGTACACGGAGCCGCTGGGCCGAGAGGACAGCAGCAACAGCAGCAGCCGTGTCGGCTCCTACATTCCAGAGAGGTGGCTTTCCTGCTTAGCGTGGATGCCACGGCGGGCAATATGGCGGACCTATGCGCAACTCTGTTACCTAAAGGTAGCATATACAGTAACTCTACGAGCACCATAACCACTGCTCCACCGCGGTGGACGGAGCGAAAAAAAAAAAAACAAGAAAAAAAAACATGCGCGCCGCTGCTCACCCGCCTGTTGTGTCAAACCGAAAGTGTGCCGCATCCCATAGTTCCCTGCGATTGCTTATTTTACGGGTCACCCCAATTGGACAACTGAACCTGGTCTAGTAACGTTGCGTGTGACAGTATGTAGGGGTTCTAGACTGCCCCTCCAATCAGCCAAGGCGCACTGAAAAAAAGATGGCGTCTTTCTCCATAGCCGCTGTTCGAGCCAGTGTGCCGCAACGGAACGAAAGCCAAAAATAAAGAGCTAGGATAAAAACAACTAGATTTTTGACCGGAACAAAAAGGTGACCGAGACCTTACCTATTTCATTCCGGAGTGAAACCGAAATATTTTTTTTATCGGTTTTCTGGTTTCAGAGAAAACTTGGCAAAACAGTCTTGGGCCTTTCACTTCTTTGTTCGCGCAGGAAAGTGTCTCGTCTTGTTCTTTTTTATAAAATTTACCACAATCCACAACTAAAACAAGACCACCTTTCCAAACCACACTACATGTCATATAGATGTGACCATCCCCACAAAGTACACATTCCTTTTTCACATACCAAGTTCTTTCACGATTCCTTTATTCCCACTACCTCGAATGAATGGAACCACCTACCCTCCTCTGTTGCCCAATTGACCGATGTCACTGCTTTTAAAGCTGCTGTTGAATGCGATGTTTACTCTTAGCAGCATTTTTTTTTGTTCACTCTTATTTTTATTATTACTACGTATACTCTTACCCACTCCCTTCTGTAACGCCTTCGGGCCCTGAAGGTACTGAAATAAATAAATAAATAAATCCGGAACAACAAGGTCTTGCAAAGTGGGTATTAATGCATGTCTCTGGCCCGTATTCCAAAAAAAAAGATGTGTTAAACCTTCGGGAAGAACGAAAACAGCGGCAGCCGGAGCTGTATATGTATATTAACGCAAGTTGGCCCTGGTGAGCCAACAGAATGCGTTGGCGGGCTAGCTGGTGAGAATCCATAGTGCTTTTTTAGCGCAAAAAACGACACCACAAGAAAGAATACAGAACAAAGCGCTGCTCTCAACTGACATGGTTTATTGCGTCAGTCCACTCTTTATACCAACCAGATACCGGTATGATATGCGTCGTGCACGCTATATATGCGCACAACCACCACAAATTGGACACTTGAGCGCAATCATGATAGCGAATCCAAAAAACAAAATTCAGTGGAAAACAAGGTCATGGAACGCACACTAATGTACTGCGAACCCAATGATTCAATGTAAAACGCTTCTGATAATTCTCGGGTAGTGGTGTCACGACTCTTCTTTAAGATAGTGGTTAGTCTAAACACAGCTAAATTCCACTGAATTTTTTTTTTTTGATTCGCTATCATGATTGCGCTCAGGTGTCCAAGTTGTGGTGGTTGTGCGCATAGGGTGCACGACGCATGTCCTACCAATATCTGGTTGGCATAAAGATTAGAGTGACGCAATAAACCGCGTCAGTTGAGTGTAGCGCTTGTCCTGGTGAGCCAGCCAGACAGGCAAGCGTGTAGAGGGCATTCAGGGCGCTGCAGTTCGTTCTATCAGAACAGCGGTCTCGCATATTACTCGATGGCGTGCTGCTTCGGAGATAGTGCTCGCTCCCTTAAAGCAAAGCATTCAGCCTGCTCCTAGAGCTTGATTCACTTCAGAGGAAAATGAACGCTACGTTTTTAATCGTTACTTCAATTTCAAATGCTTTGTATGCAAATAAAAACCGTTACGGAACATTTTTATTTTCTGTCCCAGAACTGAAGCGGAACGGAACTTTTTTCGGTGGAACGAAACTAAAGCCAAAATGAAAAAGATTTCGTTCAGATTCCCCGCACTAAGAAAAAACGAGTATATCAGAATCAGAATCAGAATCATTTTATTTTTCACGTCAAACAAAGGAGAGAATACATGATTAGTATATACAGAAGGAGGTCCCAGAGTTACAAACTGAATTGGGACCTCCTTCTGGCGACTGTGACTCTTTTCGGTTAGTCATGACTTGCGTCGTATATGACTCTCCTTAAAGAGTCACGTTAGCTCTCTTGTGGGTGCCACGACTCTCCGGAGAGAGTTTAATGATATCCGAAGAGAGTACACGTGTCTCTCTAAAGAGAGTCATATACGTCGCAAGACAGAACACCCAAAAAAGCGTCAAATGACTCTATTTTTTTCTTAGAGTGCGGTTTAGGCCTTCTTTCACTGAAACACGCTTGGTCATGATTCAGGGCCGCTTACAAATGCGAATGTAATCGCTCCTCTTCTTCTTTTTCTTCTACTTATTATTATTTGTTCCTATATGCAGAGCTAGAGATATTTGTTTGTTCACGTATCCGACTCGATGTTTTCGTTAGGCATATGTGCCAACATTGCGGCGCCCATCCTTCCTGGAATGTTTTGCACTGTTTACTCCTGCCTTAAGGTGGTGTACCTTGGGAAAGAGATGTGGATAAACTAGCGAACCACAACGTTCCAGTGCCACTAGTACGAAAGGGCCGTGCCACCTACATGCTTATTAGCTTTGGTGTCTCCTACCTTTGGAAACCCTCTGAGACACTGAGCACCTGTGTTTGTGTTTGATATTCGTGAGCAACCACATGTTATGTCCATTTGATGCGGTCCTCGCACGCATTGCGGAGAAGCTTTGTAGCTGTGTACTTGAGAAGCATACTTGAGAAGCGTACTTCAGACCTATGTACTTGAGCTATTCACTGCATTAGGATTCGGCTTCCGGTCTGCCAGCCATTGCTGCATTTCCGACATGCACTGGAAGTTCTCAGGTGTCATTGAGATGACAGATCGATCTGTATACGTGTAACGCCTAAGTTTCTGAATAAAAGGAGATATTTCTGTAATTAAATCTTACCGATTATAGGGGACACTAGTGATGGTTTAACCCAGGGGTCTCAAACGCGCGGCCCGCGGATCTTCGTAGAGTGGCCCGACCCACACATGACTGAGTTCATCGCGTATATCTTTTTTTTTTTCTCTTAATAAGTGCGCTCATGAGCTACACAGTCATGACTGGTCTCAAGTCGTCTTTTTTAGGCGCCCCATGTGCTCACCATGTGTTGAAATATAACCGTGGACCAAAAGCTCTACATTTAAAATCGCCGTCCAGATTGCAGTGATACTGTTGATCAGGGTCGATATGTTACTTAAATCCTGACGTCAAGTCCCCTTTAGCAATGATTCATATCCTAGACACGGCAAATGCCTTCTTTCAAATACAAACTTTAGCCGACACCTTGTCAGCATCCCATTGACGTGCCAGTATTATGATATGAAAAGGAGGCACATCACAGGTGTGGTCTCCAAAATAACTGTGACCAACTGTGGTTCTTTGAAGTGCACCTACATCTTAGTTTACAGGCGTTCTTGCATGTCGACCCCGTCGAAATGTGGCCGCCGTGGTGGGTAACCGGTGTTTCAAGTTAATCTGAAGTCTGTCACTACAGCGCGTGCTTTATATCATATCGCGCTTTCGACCTGTAAGACCCCGTCAATTCTTTCTTAATATTCAGATCATTATGATTATAATATATGCCTTTTCGAAAAGCACGGACATTGCCTGCGAGGATGCCAGGAAACCTTACGAGGGCGAAAGAAAAAAGGGGGGGAGGCACTAAGTTACAACACACGCACTTCAACAGTGTGTGTGTGTGTGTGTGTGTGTGTGTGTGTGTGTGTGTGTGTGTGTGTGTGTGTGTGTGTGTGTGTGTGTGTGTGTGTGTGTGTGTGTGTGTGTGTGTGTGTGTGTGTGTGTGTGTGTGTGTGTGTGTGTGTGTGTGTGTGTGTGTGTGTGTGTGTGTGTGTGTGTGTGTGTGTGTGTGTGTGTACTTGAGGCGCAAATTAGCACGAATAATAAGGTGGAGTTGAGAGTTCTTGGCCGTACAGTAATGAAGTCCCCGCAACATCTGTACATTGTTTACGAACTCTCGTTTGGTCTAACCCGCCAGACGGGGCAACACTAATTAGGCGAGGAAAGTGAGTAGTTATAAACAGTACGTTTACTACAGTTGAAACATCCCTCTCAATGAGCACAATTTACCCGTCACCCAAGAGAGCACACTCCGCCATCGACGGCATAGCAAAATTACTTGCTGGGCTAGTTGGTTCATGCTCATAAAGCGTAACTTCAAAAACAACACCGATCAGGAACACGGACACAAAGGACAAGGGCTTTTTCACAAGGCATGTATTGGTAATACAGGCTATAATAATCTATAAATAAAAAAATTACGGCAGCTTCGCGCTAGTTTTGCCAAGCCTGAAGGCAGGAGCCGATGGGATGAGTGCCTGTCTCTAAAAGGGCAGGTGTGTGTGGATTTGTGTGGAAAAAATTTGGGGGTGGTTTCGGGATCCCTCAGGAAAGTGGGGGGGGGGGGGGGGTAGGGGGATATTTCAGGTGGACTGTATAAATCATTGCCCAGAATTCGCCTGTACCATGTGTAAGTGTTGACTTACTGTGAGAACTGAAGCTTGGACGAAATGGTAAGGGTCCTGTAAGAAGATAGCAACAGCGCATAGACCATAAGGAAAAGGGCCTGCACCTATACTGTCCCTTTCCCTTAACATGTATGCGCTGTTAATACATCTTAAATTTTCCTTATTTTCTCGTTTTACGGTTGTGCTGTCCAGCATTTATTAGAGATTAGGCATTTCACCGTAGCTCGTGCCTTGAGGTACGTGGCCCACCGCTCAAAGGACGTCCTCCGCTAAACAAAGCCCTTGAGGGCAACGAGTGCGTTTCGTTGACCGGTACAAAACACCTCGCGCGACATAACCTTTACCGCGTTTCAAATGATGAAGGCTTGCGAGCGGCGGCGCTCGGTGAAAACGAGAAAAGCGCGCACGAAAAACATGTTTTGTAGTAGGAGCGTCCCGTTGCGGCGCCAGTGACATTTAACGGCGGATGAAAGTCGAGGAGTAACCAAAGTCGGGCGTTAGACGGGGAGGGGTGAACGACATTAATGTCGCGCCGTGCCGACATGATACCGCCGCCGTTGGTGGCGGCCGGTGTCCGGAAACATGATCGCCCACAGCAACTCGCCGCAGTCTGGCAGAGGTCTCGAGCCACCCTGCCATTTGCAGGGTCACTGGAGGAGTGTTAGTTGCAGGGTAGTGTGTAAAAAAAACAGAAAAAGCCCAAAAACATCTCCCCCCCCCCCTTTCACTGACAGTCATTACTCTGTCCTTGTTTTTCGTTCCGAGTCGTGGCCGGATGCTATCGTTACCGCCGTGACCCGGCCTTTGATGCCGCTCTTGCACGGTATAGAGTTCCCTGTACCCTGGCCAGAGTCTGCAGCCACGGAGAAGGTCAGCGCCTTTGGATGAATGAAAAACAAGAAAACAAAGAAAAAGCTAGCCTGCCGCACTCAGACGGGCTAACGATTGCGCGCGCCTCTTAATAGATAAGAGGCAAGGGAGAATGTGAAAACAAACATTGCAGTTTCGCCATAATTTACGAAGCAGAGGTGACGATAGCCTGTGTAGGATGAGGCGCGGTAATGATCCCCGTGTTTTTTTTTTCTGTTTTTTTTTTTAGCGCGGTGTTTATTAGTGGCGTTTCTAACAAGGGCCAACGATCCTAACAAGTAAAAAAGCTACGGTGCCATTCCAAACACTGTGTCGAACCTTTCATATCGTGCACATCAAAGGATTGGAACCAGTTGCCGTCGCACACTTCAACACCTAATTCGTGATAACGTACAACCAACCAGATGTTATCACCATTCCAATAGTGTTGTTCTGAGCATTCGTATTTTGCCCTTTTATACAATTTGGCGCACAATTTACTTTGGCTTTCTACTTTTTTCTATTTTTTTATTACCAATCTCTGTACTTTTGTTTGACCTTTTTTTTACAACGTTTGCTCGGTTTGCTTGCAACAATTGCTCGGTCTACTGCGTTTGTGTGCTTTTTATACAGCGTGTAAGTAGTTACACCCTTTTTTTTTACACTACTAATTGTTTTAACAATTTCGTACACGCCTGTATTTGTACGTGCACGGCATCTGTACTAAACGCCCTCAACCTGAGGGCCATTAGGACAACTTGAATAAATAAATAAATAAATAAATAAATAAATAAATAAATAAATAAATAAATAAATAAATAAATAAATAAATTGAGGCTGCACACGGGAATAATCTACGCTTGTTTTTTCGCCTGAACGATACTGTATTTACTCAACTCTAAGCCAATTTTTTTGTTGAAAAAACGATGTGCGAAAGTAGAGAGGGGGGGAGGGGGGTCGGCTTAGATATGAGTACAATGATTAAGCTGGTTTTTTTTTTTTTTTTGGCCTTGCGAATTTCGGGGGTCGGCTTAAAATGGGGTCCGGCCTCGATTCGAGTAAATACGGTATGCTTCTCTCGAGCCGCTTCATGACAGCGATAAGCAGACGCAGTGGTTATCGGTCGTGCTGCCGCGATCAAAACGTGTTCGTCGCACAGCCACCAGCCACCGCCTCTGCCCTCTCGAGGCAACACAACCAAGCAAATGTTACGGTCGTTTGCATGTGGAGCGTTAGGCAGCACTAGAATCACGGCGCGCATAGGCGCGCAAGCGGGCATGTCACGTGGTTTTTTTTCTGTATTTCGCGGGCATCTGTAGTAAGCAGAAAAACACCAATACTTAATGGATAGAAAGTTAGAAACTCTTTAATCGGACGGTTTTCAAACCGATGTACGACTTTCTCACTGGAATTTTTCGCCCAGCTTCGTTGCTTCAAAAGTTAGTTAATTAAAGTTGACTAATTAAGCAATCAAAACACAAAAAAATAGTCGGACTTACACCGGGCAATAGTCAGCAACGTGCTTGAGTCGCGTTGTCATTATGAACATTCGCATATTTTACAGCGAAAGCTGTTATGAGACCATTTCACCGGCCGTTTTTGGCGCCGTAGTTGTCCGCCGCCGCCGCTGCCGCCGCTGCCGCCGCCGCCGCCGCCGCCGCCGGTGTCCGTAACCAGTATCGCTCGAAATAAGAAAAAAAAAACTAAATAAGAAAAAAATTCCAGGATGGAACGAGGTTCGAACCTGGGCCCTCTGCGTGGGAGCCCAGTATTCAACCTCTGAGCCATGCCGGTGCTTGAAACTGCTTTGCAAAAAGGTCCTATACAGGTTTCATGTCGGGAAGGAACCACATTAGCATATCCAATATAGCGTGGTAGAAGAGTAAAATAAGCACCAAGCGTCGCACAACGCGAATTCTGTAACCAGGCGTCACACAATGCGAATTGCGCAACGAGTAGGTTGTTGAATGCTTCTAACCCATTACAAAGGGCTGTGCCATAGGGTGCCTTGATGCGCGTTTTGTTGCGCGTTTTGTCACACATCGAGGCACACTAGTGCCATAATTCTTCGTCGTCATCAGGCACAGCATCAACAAAATGGCCATAATGCCTTACATGTGTTTAGCAGGTACCACGGCTCTCCGTAGAATGACGAAAAATGGCACAGTGCCTGCTGCCCTACTTCTTAAAAACTACAATGATTTATAGCGTAGTGGGTTCCTCGCAAGTGCACTTGTATTGGTTGCCAAGGAAGTCCATAAGCGCATGATCCATTTCCTCAGGGTCTCAGTAAAGGTCTTCGCCCCCCGCACCCCGTCTCTCTCCCACGTCAGCGTATGTTATACAGCATGACGGGGGAGGGAAATAGCGACCGGGCGTCACCCAATGCAAATTGCACAACTGGTGGGCCGTTTAAAGCTTCCAACCCATTACAAAGGACTGAGCCATAATTCTTCATCGTCATCAGTCGTCGCGTCAACAAAGTGCACATAATGCCTTACGGACGTGTAGCTGGTGCCTCGCTTCTCCGCAGAATGACGAATAATGTCTCAGTAGATGTTTCCCAACTTCACAAAAATTGTGATTTATGGCGTAGTGGGAACCATTCTAGTGTACTTCTATTGTAGCCCCAAGAGAGCTTACAACGGGTTCTAGAAACGCCGCTCTTCCAGCTTTCGCTGTGACTGTGCTGCGATTTCAGCGCAGGCCTGGCGTTTTTTTAAGCTTTGGCTAATGATAGCTGGGGCACCATCTATATACACGTACAAAGAAAAATGCACGCAAGAACAAACATAAAGTGTAGTTCGATTTACTAATATGAGAAAAAAGTTTTTCTCTTTGGCTTCCCTTTAGAGGGGTACTGACACGAAAATTATCGGTTGTTTTTTTTGCGCCGAGTTAAAGGCCAAGCTCTCGAGAGCCTAGAAAATGTACGATTAAGCGTGAGTGCACCCTAAAAAAGTAATTACAGTATGTTTTTAAAAGCTAGTTTCGGTTCCCTACGGCATCCTGACGTCATAACACGGTATGAGCTTCTCTTCACGTGCTCGCTCAAGATATCGTGACGTTTCCACGGTCGCCCCACACCGTGGCTCCATTGATGACGCACATGCGGCCATTTTCAATGTTTTGGTGACTCACGAGCGGCCATTATTGAAGTTTTGGTACCTGACGCCGGGATGGCAAGTCACCGGTTTGGCGGGAGCAGCGGACACCGCTTTTAAGTGCCTCAGGGTTGTCTGACTTGGGGTTTTATAAGCCGAAAACTTGCTGTAAAGATCTCTCTCTCTCCTCTTGATATCTCTCATCATGCCTCTATGTAAATAAACTTCTGTTCTCTCTAGTACGAACCGATTTCCTCTCTGGAAAAGATGGGCTGACGGGCAATCTGGCGGGGGCCAGCTGCCATTGACGTGACCCGCCGGGCCCGAGTTCACCACTCTGATAAAAGCGTTGGGATGCCGCTAACCCCTGGTCGTAACAAGCTTCAGACTTGCTCAGAGCCGTCTCTGTATACAGGAAATTTGTATCGCAAAGTGAACTCACCTTCCAAAAATGGTGTCAGTACGCCTTTAAGGCATATTCTGTCATATTCGTTCTAATGCTTCAAGGAAAAAATGCTGCAGCGTTTAATGCTCCTACTGAGTGTTTGGCTTGAAAATGCCAAGGTTACTCTGGTAAAATTAGGTCTCTGTTTGAGAACTCTATATATAAGGTTAGATGTATGTGAAAGTGCACTGAATATATAACAATGCAGTTATTTATTTACTACTTGCCTAAACACCAAGCATGAGAAAAACAACTTTATTCTGTGTTTATTCGTATTAAAAATAATAGTATTTATTGTGTGATAATAAAATATTTATTTGTAATAATAATATCTGGGCTTTAACGTCCCAGAAAAAAAATATTTGTATTATCGAATCTTGACTATTTGGCTACAAGTTTAATGTCAAGGTTAAATGATATGAGTAGTTACGGCTACCGTTCTCCTCAGCTCTGGCTAGTTTTGAAATCTGCCCACCGACAACCCTGCAAAGTTCTCACACCCAATATGTCGACCCAATTCGTAAGTTGGCACTAAGAGCACTATGAGTAAAACCGTTGCGGCTACTGGCGTTGACACATGGCTTATGTAAACATATAAACCGTCGCACATTCATATCCAAATGTTTAAAACTACGAACGTAGCGCACATTATGTGGTAAATTGGCCCCGACTTCACCAATCCAGTATTTCGCAACACGACAGCACTAAGCCGACGTTTTTGTCGGATGCTGGCTCTGTAATTTTCCTCGCGCTGTTATTTCGAATGGGGGAAGAACGTATACGAGCACAATGTCACAACATGTTGCTTTGGCACTGTTTGTACTCGACCGTGGCCGCACCGAATGAATGTCTTTGCGTATCGTAAAGCATTCTTAATCCTTAAAGGCACAATTTTGAAGAAATAAGGTTGCTGTTATGCTCCTAGTGGCTTTGATGAAAGCGCAACGGCAGTAAAATTATTTCCATTAAAAATTCAGGAGCTTTTCCCCCAGCGGGAAAATGGAGGCAAGCTAAGATTTTCGTCTGTGCCTGACGTACTGCTTTCTTTCTTTCTTTCTTTCTTTCTTTCTTTCTTTCTTTCTTTCTTTCTTTCTTTCTTTCTTTCTTTCTTTCTTTCTTTCTTTCTTTCTTTCTTTCTTTCTTTCTTTCTTTCTTTCTTTCTTTCTTTCTTTCTTTTAAATGCGAAGCATTTCTTAGCGAACTTCTGCGACTTTCACCTGAAGTGACGTCACCTGAAGTGCGCGCCTATTGGTGGAGGCTCGTGTGCATCCGCCATTGAGGGGGAAATGCCACTGCCTTCTAAAGTTGTACCCGAATCTATCTATCTATCTATCTATCTATCTATCTATCTATCTATCTATCTATCTATCTATCTATCTATCTATCTATCTATCTATCTATCTATCTATCTATCTATCTATCTATCTATCTATCTATCTATCTATCTATCTATCCGCCTACAATTGGTGCTCTCCTGGCCGTTTCGTTTATGGGATGTATACCAAAATTGGTAAGGTATAACATCACTGTATGACGAACATAAATAGCAGGAAAATCATGACATTCGCATCATGAACGGCATGATTTACATGCCACGGTATTGGTGCTCTTGCACCCGTTTCGCTAACTTGCTATATACCAAAATTAGTATGGTGTGACAGGAATGTCTGACAAACAAGTGACAGGTCCTATCATGCAAATCATGAAACGCACGCCATGTACACCGTGATTTACACCACGAACATAAATGAGAAGTGATAACATGACAATCATGACATGCATTTCGTGTAGAACATGATTTACATGTCACGCTCATGGTGCGCTCGCGGCCGGTTCGCTAGCTAGGTCTCCAAAATTGGTATTTCATGACGTGACTGTATGACGAACATAAACGACAGGTGATAACGCGAAAATCATGACATATATATGCATGTCATGTAGGGCTTGGTTTACATGCCACGCTCATGGTCTGCTCGCAGCTGTTTCGCTAGCTTGACATACAACGATATTGGGATTGCGCGACGCGACTGTATGATGAATAGCATTGGCAGGTGGTGACATGACAATCATGACATGCATTTCATGTACAGCATGATTTACATGTCACGCTCATGGTGCGCTCGCGGCCGGTTCGCTAGCTTGGTATACTCCAAAATCGGTATTTCGTCACGTGACTGTATGATGAACATAAATGACAGGTGATAAGATGAAAATCATGACATGCATGTCATGTGGAGCTTGATTTACATGCCACGCTCATGATCCGCTCGCGGCTCTTTCGCTAGATTGACATACACCGATATTGGGATTGCGCGACGCGACTGTACGATGAATAGCAATGGCAGGTGGTGACATGACAATCATGACATGCATTTCATGTACAAGCCACAAAGCAGAAAGCATAGCAGTGAATTCGCAAGTTTTTCTTCATCAGATGCAAACGCGTCCCTTTGCTTGTTGTAGAGAAGCTTCTGCTGAGTTCGCATCCCGTCGACCATCAGGCTGCACAATTTTGATAGTGGCGTGTCGAAAGTCTCAAGCTCCGCTTCCAGGCAGGAGCGCACGAAATGGCTGGAGCCGACTTCACCGGACGTACTGCCAAAATATTTTTGAAACGTTGTTCTGCAAGGCAGCTTGAGGAGCTCTTCACATCTCAAGTATACATACACTTTAGTCCATAGGTGTCTCATCACGATGCCATGCCTGATTGTGATCTCGGACCAGCATGGTTTTTTTCCTCTTGTATTTTTTTTTTACTTGATCCAGAAGTAGCACCGCCTTTACTGGCCCCTCCTTGGCGTCATCCATAGTTTCTAAAAATGCCGAGTCGTAGCATTCCTCTTTCAACTTTCGGAGCTGCTCTTTGTAGGAGTCCACGGTTCTGCGGAGTTTTTCATTTTCTGCTCGAAACGCACGTTCCTTTCGTCGCCACCGCTTTCTTTCTACAAGCATTGTTGACGTGTTTGCGTTCAATTTCGTTGTCTGCGTCTTGTACGAGCGAAAAACGTTTGTCACTTGCTTTTTCTTTTGTATACGCGCAGACTTCACCGCATCTGTCGCTGCAGTACTCTGATCTTCTTCGTACCCACGCACGTTAACGTTCTCCTCTGGAGCAATCTGTGAAAAATGCGCGCCATAGCTTTCTGAAGCTTGCAAGCCAATCGACATCATAGAACCAGGTTGAGTTGTGCACCTGGGGCTCTCACTAGGAGGTGGGTTCCCGCCAAATGAAAAAAATTTGCAGTTGCTTAGCTCGGCTATGCCAGGATATACGTAGCGTTAGTAAAAGGTTCAGCTGATTATTCTTAGCTTTCCAGATTGTCTAGGAATATTAGCCTTCTTCTGTTCGTTCTTCGTACGCTGAACCGCTAATTGCCAGGCAACTATTTCGGGATCCGATGAGATAAGCTTCTCGGCTCTTCTGCGCCGTTGAGCAGCATTTGCGCTCTCCTTCTCCATGGCAATATATGGCCGCGGACCCCATTTAATTTCGCTGGAAAAATATATTTTTCTGTTCTAGTCCGCAGGGCCCCGAAACCATCCTCAGTTTTGCGAAATGAAATTTCGCCTTAGTAAAAAAAATTCGAAAATCTCCACTCAGTAGAACTCAGCAGCGCTTTTAGCGAATTGTGCGAAAATGGCATTTTGACGAGGTCCTAAGAAATACCTATTGTAGCTGTGAGTCGCAACGTTTTTCTTGGCATACTATGCGCATGTGTGTTTACGAAATGTTATCTTGCAATTTTGTTGCCCATATTTTATTTAAAAAATCGCAAATACGGCACATTGCTCAATAATGCTCTAGTTTCAGATTTTTTTTTGCTTCGCGTCTATAATATTCAGAATTTCCAAAATGACCCACAGTGTTGCCACGCATAACTTTAACAATTATGTTCAATAGGTTTGCCGAGAATGATGTTAAACGCAAACCAAAAATGCATAAGTGAAGGCATGTCTCTAAAAATGCAATACTTTGAAATGGAATTAAAAAGAAATCTATCTTCGATTTTCTTTAAACTCCCCAGAAATAAAGCCCAGCGTGTGCTCCAGCTTAATGTTCAAAAACATGTTGCTTTATTTTAGTGAGGTCGGCGGTACAAAGCCACCAAAATGTCCAAATTGACGTTCACGCGCAACCACTGAAATTATCGAGCATGTAGCTATGGTTCATGTCTGCATGCCACCTTCTTCGTACCACGCGACAAGGTGGGCACGTATGGCAGCACCACTGGCCTCCCAGTCAATCCCCGAGCCCAAGCCCCCACGCTTTCTGCTTAATGTTTGAGTCTTTGCAAGAGCGACTCGGCGACTGCTACAATGACCTTCGAAGGTTAGCCTGTTGCCAACAGGTGGATAACTTGCCAATCAAAGCTTTCCTGCATGGGTTGTGGGCACGACTTTCCAAAAGCAGATTTCCTGCACTGCACAACAATTCCCTTTTTAAGAGTGTCACTCAAATGAACAGCTGTTAGTAGCGCCAGTCCATTGTCTGCTCTCCTTTTTTTTGTGTTCGTAGATTTTTAGCGCTTATTCTTTTAGCCTTTTTTTAGTACAGCGGGATCCTTCAGCTTCACCGCGTTCTGAATACACAATGCCAGGTAGAAGGACTATTTTAGGAAAGTGAATAGTGCTTCAATTACCTGCCGCACATGGCGTCAATTGTTTGGTTGGTTTTTTCAACGATTAAGTATTGTTCGTTAAACTAAATCAACCTACATTGCCAAACTCGGGCAAGGAAGCTGCGAGTCGGAGCTCCGTGGCGGCAATCAGCAGTGACATGGTTTTCCACGAACCCACAGAAAAAAAAACTGAAAAATAAAAGTGGTTACTGACTCGAGCGCTACACTCTACGACCTTTCGGGCAAGCATGCACACGTTTGCAATCTGTTATCTACGTGGCTCCTCCCAGTTCATGACGGAAGCCGATCTGTATCGGTGTACCCTCTCCTCCTACTGAACGCAACCTTCAGCCGACATTATACGCAGAAAACAGAGGACAGGGATTGCTAGTATGCTTCTCGCTAGCTACGACAGGGAGAAGCAATAGCTCGACTGATCGATCTTTGTCGCCATATTTGAAGACTGGTGAACGCCTGCCCTTTATTGAACCGTCCTTTCGCTCGACGTCGAAGCCGCTGCGTATATCTTTGTCTGAACGTCAGCGCCGTGACATTTAAGGTTTCTATTATCGACGAGCCTGTCGAAGCTTGCAAAAAATAATCCTCGTGCTTTGCGCGGCGCAGTAACTGCCCGTTCGATACAGCTGGAGTCTCTATTTGCCGGCGGTGAAGTATGTCGCCGCGCTTGACATATGCGGGTTCTCGCATGTACACGTGCCAAAGGTTCACGCATCGAAGACCTATTGAGGGTAGGCGATCGAGATAATGCGCGTGTACTGCCGGATTGTCGGTTGCTCTGGCGGTGGTCTTTGAGACTCATCGGAAATTAAAGCGTGTATGAGCGGACAGTACAACTGGTAATTCCATATAAAAAATTTATGAAACAATCTCACGCATATGTTTCAATACATGTGAAACGAAGCTTTTGTCATTTCTCGAGGCGATTGTTCAAATGATATTGAAGGTATTCAGCATCTCAAAACGTGTTCCTTAATGCATAATTTTCGCGCACGGTAAAACACACACACACACACACACACACACACACACACACACACACACACACACACACACACACACACACACACACACACACACACACACACACACACACACACACACACGCACGCACGCGCACACACACACACACACACACACACACACACACACACACACACACACACACACACACAACAGTGACATTCCGCACAGTGAATGTGGATGACGAGCGAAGCCCCACGTGGGCTTACAGAACAAGCGTCGTTTGATGTGCACGTCATTGGCTATATCTTCACCAATGTGGCGGTGAAGACACAGCGCGGTGCCCTGCACGTCAATGGGCACGTTGACGACCTGTCCCTTGATGCCCAACTGGCCACTGACGTGTGGGTATGTGCCCTCTTGGTGGCACGTACCCACAAGAAGGCAGTCTACTCTTTCAATGAACTCATTCAATTAGTTTAAGCGCACTGCATAACTTGAGCTTCGCTTCCCTCTGCATGGCCTCTGCGATCCACTCTGGCAGCACGAGGACGCGCTGCCGGAGTGGATCACGGAGGCCACGTAGAAAGAAGCTTGTGGTTGCGATCTGCTCCGCCAGGTGCCACAACGATACCAGCTGTTCACAAGAAAACAGTTTGTTCTTTCAATTAACTATTTCAATTTATTTTCATTCATTTTCCTGAAAGTTAATTGGATCTTATCTTCACTAAACTTACGCTCCGATATCATATGTACTTATGCAGCTGTTAGCTTGAACGATCACCTTCTTTTTATTTTTTATTGGGGTTTCATTACACTGGAGCTCAACTTCCGGTTGGCTGGGGGCGTATTCCGGTGTGCTGATTAAAAAAAAGTGGGCATCTTGCACGTGTGGCGCAAGGCTGGCCTAACAGCGGAACCTGTGGCCGACCTAGATTATTAGCAAGGTCTTAATCAGCAAGGTCTTAATTAGCATGATACTAATTACCATGGTCTTAATTAGTACGATCAAAATGAACATGACCTCCTTTATCAACGTCCTCTCTCGCTGTTTTTGTCTGTTTCTTTCTCTCCGTTCTCTTCCGCTTATCTGTTCTGCCCTTCTTTTGTTTTCTTCAGAAGGCGCACGCATGGAAGAAATGTGTCATCGTGTCAACCTCAACGGCTGTGCTGGCCGCTGGCCTTATTATCCACCATATCACAAGGCGATACAGAAATATTCGCTATAACTCCGCTTATTTCTCAGAATTTCCTGGGGGAATGGAAAGAAACGCGAACAGCGCGGCGCGCTGTCTTCATCACGCGATGAACTGGGTGGCAATAAAAAGATGCTAGATTGTTCTTGATTGCATCGTGGATGACTCTAGCGGTTTTTTATGACCATCCAGGCTACAACCGCTTGAAAATAAATGCGAAACAGCTGAGAATGTAGATGCCGCATGTTCGCGTTTCTTTCCATCCCCACTATACGTCGCCAAGAACAAACTGTCTTTATTTATAATCACTCCTAAGGTGAAGAAGAGGGCGAAGAGAGAGCGCCGCAGCCGAGTTATTGCGTTGCACGCGCTAGGCGCAGCTTAATTGTCTGGTCACGCGAAATGGCCGAACGAAAAGCTTAAACATCTACGCTGTCAAAGAACAATGTCGCTAAGTGCCAGCGCCCTAATACCCTATACAAACGTCATGAGTCTCATTAACAGATGTAATATTGCGTGGCAGAAGAATAGACAAGCACCAGGCACCACCCCATGTGAATTGCGCAACGAGTGGGTGGTTTGAAGGCCCACCCATCACAAAGCGCTCAGACATAATTAATCATAGCCACCAGGCACAGTACCAACAAAGTATGCAGTGGAGCGGGTGCGCGAATTGCCTTACGGATGCGTAGTGGGTACGCATCCGTAGTGCGCTGAGTCGCAAAAGGAAGAACTATGGCGTAGTGGGCACTTCGCAACAGCACTTGCAGTAGGCATCCTAGGAGAGTTTGCAGTGGCGAATATCATGCGCACAGACGTTCCTTTTTCGCGACACGGCTGAAGAGCTCACTGAGAAGCGAAGCATTGAAAGCGAATGAAAAAGCGATACGAACGAGGCCCGACTACGCTGTCACGTTCCACTCTTTAAAACGAAACTTGAGCGTCCTCCAAGTTTTTTATATGTCTACCTAATGAAGTCGATGAATATCTGGTCTATCTGTTGCCCATTGAAACAAGATTTTACGTACGTCACGGTGGTGGAGTGGTTACGGCGCTCGGGTGCTCACCTGAAGGTCACGGCTTCGATCCCGGCCGCGACGGTTACATTTCGATGGAGGCGAAACGCTACAGGTCATTGTACTGTGCGATGTCAGTACACGTTAAAGAGCCTGAGCACCAGATGGTACAAATTTCTGGAGCACTCCACTCGCGTCTTTCGGATCAGAAGCCGACCACGCTAAAACCTGCGTCATACACCGCGACGTTTAACATTTTTATGAAAGGAGATAGCAAACGTACATGACTTTAGGCAAGGTTAACCAGCACTATGCACCATTACACAACACTGCTAGCTGTTGGCCGACCCGTGTCGGTTTTAAGTGAGCAGATACGATACATGAATACACGGCACATTATGGCATTTGCGTTGTATGGTGCATAGAGAGGTATCCGAGCTAAACAAATGACCGTAATGCCAGCTGCTCATTGATGTCATTCATGCCCTGCAGTACGTGGCATACAAGTACCATTCATGACATCGCACCATTCATCCCATGATATCCCGTTCATTACCGCAAGTTTCTCATGCATGCGTGTATTCACAGTCTGGTATACTTACACAGCACTAGCCGACAATTGGTCAACTACTAATACGCGAGAAAATACGGTGCATGGTATGGCATGCACGTCATGTAATGTCAGTTACGTTATGTTATGCCTATTGAGATACCCCAGCTGAAGAAATGACCGCAATGGCATCTTACTTATGCCATTCGTATCATACCATAGGGCACATGCAAGTCCTGCCATTCTTTGCCGCATGTTTGTCGTCCATGTATGCATATGATATACTTACACATTAGACGAGATTTGCTCCGGTTGCTAAGCGCGGCGCAACTGTTGCTAGGGGCGAGGAGGAGCGCGCGTGGAGAGACAACACCTGTGCGCACGCCGGCCAGGGACGCAGGACAACCCTCGACTAAGAAATGCATTCGCATTTAAAACGGGCATTCCGGCTTCTGTAGGATTTTGTGGAGGCACAGTGTCAATATTGTCTAAAGACAAAGGAAGAATACAAAAGCGAGAAATGATGTCAGCTTTGCTCGCCTGCTGTTGGTTTTTTTGCGCTAAAATTAATAAAAATATTTGGCGAAGCTTGCACTAAGCCGCGCAAGGCTTCAAATAGCGAAACTTGGCGATTCTGAAGACTAATCTGGGTGCCTTCTAGGCTGTTTTTAGGTTGCTTCTAGGTCGTAGCTATAGGCTTTAGCTAGGTGATGCTAGGTTGTTTGTATTCTCAGCGCAGAGAAGTTCGAGTGAAACCACAGACAGCCACAGACACGACACAGATGTCCAAACTCCAGAGACAGAAACGAAACTCGCGCTGAAGCCAAGCGTTCGCTCCTCTCACTGATCGTCTTTGGCGTAGGCCTTCCGTCGCTCCGGGGTCTTCTCGCAGCCGCCGTTGCCTTTCCCGTTACCTGGTATTCTCTCGTTGTCCATACTCTGAGTCTTCGACTCGTCGCCGTCACTTCGCATCCATTTGTTGGGCTAACCGTCACCTTCTTTTTCAGTAGACCAGTGTGGAGTAGTGGGATTTACCCAATTTGTGACACATACCCGTTCATGATGACGATAGTTTTCAGGATCGACCCAAAAAGAACGATTTGTTAAGCAGTTTCGCTGTTAAGAATGCAGAGCTGTGTTGTCTTGGCATCGAAGGCGCTTCCTGTTTGCTTGATTAAACAGCACCAATGCATACGTAGAGATATCTGTATTCTGCTTCGTCGCGAACAAAGCTTTCTTACTGTATTCACCTATGTGACCATTATGCTTTGCATCTGGCGCTGCAATGTTCTCAGCCAATAGCTGTACACAAGCCGAGCTGCAGCTGATACCTTACATCGCCGCACACTACCCTTCTATGTCGTATTGTGCTTACAACGCGGCGTTTCTGGCACTGTCGATCATAATGAGAGCTATAGTTTTAGCTGACGTCGGTCGATGTACTTGTAATGTCCATATAGGCGAGAACACGAAGTGACAGCGGTCTCGAAGGTTCAAGATATTTTAACTAAGGCTTAACAAACTATTGCTGAAATGGCAACGGCAATTGTGATATCGTTTTGCTTACCGGCATCTGACGTTGAGGACATACCTTAACGCAAGCTGCACATGTGGCCCGCAACACCTAACGGCGATCGTGGCAAGGGCTGCAGATGAGCCGACGCTCGGTGCCCGAACGCAGTGAAGTAGTATTGTTCCGATGACAGGGAAGATGGTTAGTCAGTTGAGGCAGCCTTCCTAGGCAAACAGAGCGGCAACAAGACCCCTGTTAAGGACGCAACAAAAGCGCTGCATTGTTTTTTGTCCTACCGAGTTTCTGCCTCTGCGACTGCCTCTGGTGGCGAAACGAAGTAGTATTGTGCACCATCCAGCCTCGTCAACTCCGATTGTCTCTCGGTAGTAATCTAATTCAGCAACTAGGATTGACAGTAGCAGGAATTCACTGTTACGAGCCTGTCCTCGCTTGTTAACGGTTATTTTCTAACGAAAGAAGTTAGGGCCTATGCACAACAGCCTTTGTGTGGGTGGTTTTCGGAGTGTTTACACTTGGCGGTGCTGCCGTGTCGCCGGAATAAATAACATTCATCGTTTCACCGGGAATGAGGTGCCGTCTTTCTTCGTTCAAAAGCAAACAGAGTTTCCGTGCCTGCTTATGGGTGACGTTGACATTTAACTTGTTTATTAACAATTCAGGGCAACGAAAAAGAATGCGTGCGCTAGTTCTTGGACGGGGTCATAAATAAATAAACTGGAGCCCGAATTTACAAAGGAAAAAAAAAGCTCAGCCTCATTTGTAACTGTAATGTCCCGAATTGCTAAATACTACGAAATCAAAGGATGGAGTCAGCGATATGATAAACAAAGATGTGCCTACGTCTTGTGTGTGGCGTCCTTTGTTTCGCGACAGTGTCATACAATATGTGGCCCTTTATAGACCAGTACTGCGTAGAGAGGAGGAAAAGAAAAGGAATATTTTTGTCTCGCTTTGTGTGTGTTTTGATTAGTGAAATTCAGCGCGATTGTGCTGGGTAAGAAACTGAAAACGACAGACAACAAGCGTTATTTGTGAGGTTGTAGCAGCTACAGAGTATGATGAAGAACAAGCTATCGTAAAAAGCAATTTTGATTTGCTTGTTCTTTCTTTTTTCTATCGCAGAGAGAGAGAGAGAAAACATTTTATTAAAATATATAAACCAAGCATGTGGGAGGGAACCCTAGTCCGGGGTCCCTATGATGATCGCAGCGACGACACGGGCCCGTCCAACCAATGCCTGGCGGACCTCGGGAGGCCCGTCGCAGAGGGCATCGTCCCACAGCTCTTTGGTGCGGAAGGGGCACAGGATGACTGGAAGGGGAGGGAATAATTTTGCGGTGCACTCCACCGTGACATGGAACGCCGTTGGGGAGCTGCCACAGCCCGGGCAAGAGTCTGCGTAGCAGATCGACTTACTTCGAAGTGTTGAATATTTCCCATCCCTATTACATAAATGATGTTTGGTTAATGCTGAAAGTCACTATCTGTCGTAAAAATGTACAGATAAACCCTTCATTTCTTTATTTAACTGTGCTTTCCTGTAGTAGTAGTTGTTATCGAAAATCAAGAAGCAAAGTCGGCCGTGCGGACTTCTTGAACGTGCTTTAGGGCTTACTGAACACGAATGCGAACAACACAGTGCATTTCAGGTTGTCATACACTCATGTCGTCTCATGACATTATTGGTTAACATCAAGGTAATGAAACAGTCGCGAGAGCGCGAAGACCTTGCAAGCGTACCTATAAATCTAAGCACATGGGTGGTTCTGCATAAACTTGGCTCCAGGTTAAAATAGCGCGCGGCAACTCCGTTTTATCACTGCCGTGTTATTTCATTGTCTGTTTTTTCTTTTCTTTTTTTAGGACAGTTTGAGTACCGAAGTCTTAAACTTCACCTGATAGAAATATTTCGCTGTAGCGGTACCACGACCGTACAATAAAATGACATCTTTAAGCACAACTAAAGCTCATCATGAACTGGAGTGCCGCAGTCTTACAACAACGCGAAAGTGCATGAGCCTCGTTTTTGTTTACCACCGAGTCGCTAAAACGCTGCATTCACACACTGCTTAATGTTCCTCATGTTTGAGACTATGCCAAGCGCTGTTTAGGATGTGCTTGAACCAGAAAGCGGCACCAACACTGAAATGATTCTGGCGAACGAAGGGTACGACACCAATACACAGCCCTCTCGAAAGCCGCACTCACTGATCCTATTACAATGCGCATGCAGCCGAGCAAGTTCATTTGCTTCTGTACACCATGTTAGGTATACGTACAAGCAGTTAAACTCGCGCTAACATAACAAAACAAACCGCCATTTAAGAACGTGCAGGACGTACGCGCACATGCAAACACGACGTGGCTAGCAGACGACGCAGGGAGCAATCCACACTAGGCGCGCTTCAGCCAGTAGCCGCCAGGCGGCGACTCCGCTCGATCTCGCGGCCAATAGTGCCAAGTACGTCATCTATCTAGCGACACTGTAGGGGCCGAGAGAAAGTGATACTGCTCTGATATCTTTGGTGGCACTGCTTCATTTCGCTCGTGTCATCAGTTGTAGTAGTTTAATAGTTGTATTAGACGCAAGAAGGTTGATTAACTCCAGGTAAGATATATATATATATATATATATATATATATATATTTGATGATTTCTATGAATCCAGGTGAGACCTTCGAAACATGTTGCGGGGTCCAGCCTAAAAAGCAACAAGTTCTGAACGCAGCAGCTACCTCCATGCCTTTGGCATAAATAGGAATTTATTGACACAGAGATGTCACCAAAACACGGTAAAGAGACATTGAACGCAATTTTATGGCCAGCCACAAACCCACAATCTAAAATGCGACGCGATAGTCACGTTGGGTAGGTACGGGCTTTGCCGCCGTCCTGTACAGAACTATGGCAATGAAATGCGATGGTGATACACGAAATCTGAAAATGTCCTCGAAGTTAGGGGGCGGGAGCGGTGTGCCAACGCGTTTCTCTCATACTACGGCATGTTACGTCTTGCAAGAAGTCTGGTCCCCCGATTGTGTAACTGTATTGTATAACTGCGCCGTGCGAAAGAAAGAAAGAAAGAAAGAAAGAAGGAAAGAAAGAAAGAAAGAAAGAAAGAAAGAAAGAAAGAAAGAAAGAAAGAAAGAAAGAAAGAAAAAAAGAAAGAAAGAAAGAAAGAGAAAGAAAGAAGATAGAAAGAAAGAAAGATTGTATAACTGATTGTATAATGCGTCACCAAGTGTGAAGCGCAGGCTTTCGCCTTCAAATGTTGCAGAGAGTGCACTGCATCATGCTGCAGAGCCCTTTAAGCGAAACCTTTATAACTCACAGATTTCGGCGTCGTACCCAAAAAAATTACACCATCTCCCGCTAAACGGGACCATGAGGCGACGCGAAGCCGGAGTACTTGCACGATCGCGTTCCGTTGGCGTTCGTTGGGCATGCTACCGACCTCGCGTCGTGGAACGAGAAGAGGAACGCTACGCGCGTCGTGTCTTCCCTCTAGCCTGGCCGTTAATTCTCGCAGGGTAAGCGGGGAACGTGGTTGACAGGCACGCGAGAGGAGGGCAGCGTAGCAGACGAGAGAGAGGGGGAGGGGGCGCGCATGCGCTGGCGCTCATTGCGGCATTGCGCAGGAGAGAATTCCGGCATGTCGAGCCCGCATTTCAGAGGAGTCAACAGAAGCAAGCGCTGGACAACGCGCGCAGCGCTCTACCCGCTTTATATTCACACTTGAATGAGAGGAGACGAGGAGGAGAGTAGCGTATGCGCCGCAAAAGCAGAGGCGAGAACGCAGGAGAAGCGCAAGCAGGTGCTGGGCGAGAAGTGGAGAAAGTAACGCGCAGCTGTTGGAGAGAGGGAAGGAGGAGAGTTGCGCATGCGTAGTGTGAGTGCGGACGCCCAGGCCGACGCCGCAGGACATACTCCCGAGCAAGAGATGCTTCGCATCTAAAAAACCTGGGGCCCGCGAGTTCAAAGCAATGGGCCCTCGGAGATTATCTGGTCACACGCGTGTTTGTATGCTCTGTTTTCCGATAACCGATGCTCTGTCTATCGTGGGCTCGTCGGCTCGATCATCCGTTCCTGATATCGCAATCTGATCTTTTTTTTTCGATGTGACTTGTCATTTCACGTTGTCGAAGTTCATTGCTGCCTGGATATGAACGAATTATGCTCGTTATTGCCTGTAGCAACTAAAGTGTTGCGCTGCTTAAGCACGTGAATGAAGGTCCCATACCCGGCATGGACGAAGCAGTAAGGAAGGAGTGCTGCGCCGTGCGAAAGAAAGAAAGCAAAGCTTCGCCGAGGTGCCCCCCCCCCCCCTGATGACCCTGCGGCAAGAATTTCCCCCTCCTCCTTTCCCGTTGGTTAGTCGAGTCCCGTTGGTTAGTCGAGTTCGAAGGCAAACAAGGTTCGGAATGAATGCAAAAACGAAAATAAAGCGCTTCTCAAGATGCTTCTCACAGCGACTTGCCTGGGGTAAAGGTCGGAAGTAAGCATTCTTTAGAATGCAACATCCGGGGTCCTCGGCCGCCGTTGTCGTCAGAAAACCTGCATAGCCATAACCCTGTACAGTCGAGTGCATAATTTTAGAGACCACGGGAGCGCGTGCCGAGGCGCGTCGCTGCGCCTTCTGGCGGCTGCGCGGCTCTGTCCGGGAGCGCGTACTGCGCACGGTCGTCCCATATCACCCGGCAGCCTGTCCTTTCGCTCGTTTCAACGGCGCGCATCTCAAAACGTGGCGGACGGTGCAAGGTGTCACTTCTGTAGTCGCTGTGAAGACAATGAAAAAAGCCGAGCGCTAATGTGACGACAGCACATCATTTGCGGGTTTCGGCGTGCTGCACATAGTGCACGTTACTCCTAGGCGATCCGCAGCGTGATCACATTTTGAATGTCGAGCTCAGCCAGCAGTGTTGCCTTTTGCGCTCTCATTCGCCGAACTAACGCACGTAGTAATACTCGGTCCAAATATCATGTGTCTATGAACATGCATGAAACCACCAAACGTCCAACAGCTGCAGAGAAGAGCCGAGGAAGAAATGTGAAAACAAACTCGGTTTATTAAGGATAAATCCTTTATTAAGGCCGCTTTTTTTCTGGCTTATAAGAATAAACTGTTTATTTATCGCTTTTCCTGGCTATTCATTCTGGACGCGCGATATTCAGTGGTTTACCGCATACCACTGCACGCGCGATATTCGCACCAAGAAATGGAGCTGGCATAACGTCTCCGAGACAGAGCACAAAATTCATCACTGCAAGATGAGCATATCACGCAACTCCGTTTGAGAAAAGCTGAGAAACTGCATGTTTTCCGCGCTGCATCAAGGAAGAAAGCGTATTGCATGGCGCGCTCGAGCCATGCTATTACATTAGAGGCATTTTCGCCGCTATATTATCGCTCGGGAGTACCGGTGCTTGCACAGCGACTGCAGAAGTGGCACCTTGCGCCGTCCGCATCGTTTCGAGATGCGCGCCGTTGAAACGAGCGAAAGGGCAGGCTGCCGGGTGATATGGGACGAGCGTGCGCAGTACGCGCTCCCGGACAGAGCCGTGCAGCCGCCAGAAGGCGCAGCGACGCGCCTCGGCACGCGCTCCCGTGGTCTCTAAAATTATGCACTCGACTGTACATTTACAATAACGAGACAGCCCCGACATAGCAAAGGTATTGGACAGACTCGGCGTGCCCCTTAGATAGTTAGGGGGAGAGGGTGATCGCCCCCCCCCTCCCCCCTTGTGAGCAAGCCTATGTCTGTTAAGTGCGCTCGTTCTTGAAGGTTCCGAGAAATATTTGCGGCAGTCGATTCGTGAGGCAGCAAAGTCCGATACAATGATTACTTGGAAAAATAGTTCGCCACCTCTATAAATATACAGCCTTATTTCAAGGCAAGTCCACTGTGGTTCGTTGATCTGCAGCGCTTCTGTTGAACGATTCTCGTCATCGCGTTTGACGCCAATTCAGCTAATTACGGAATAAAGGGCACGGATCTCAAGAAGAACGTCAAGATCCCGTTGTGACGTATACTGCGTGCGGCATGCATTTGGAAGAACTGATACCAGCTGCGCTGTCGCTGTCCACCCAAAAAAGCAAGTAATTATCGATTCTCATTGCTTGTTCTATCAGGTTGACGCTCTCTCGCCGTTTGAGATTATGTGAAAGACATTTGCGACAGTGGCTGCGAGATATTTTGAGTGACGATCACATTTCGTGCTGAATACCGTCGAACAGAAGCACTCCACCGGAATAGAACAAAGCCATGTTGACTTCCTTGACATCTTAACTTTCTTGAGATCTTAAATTCCCTTGACAGCTTAACTAAAGACACATAGGCAATCCTGATAGCCAAATAAAACTAATTAAAAGCTACATTTAATTACCCTTCTGATCAATGCAGCCCATCGCTAAAATGGTGTCCACGACAGCCCATAAATCACCTGTAAAACTAAATTACATGCAGCTGGATTCCAGGGTTTCAATAAAATTACTGCTAAACATTGAATATGCTGCTTATAATTCGCCAATGTATTCTTAGAGGCGCTTACCAACATTACGATGGATAGAAAGTGCCAGTATCACGTGGTTGTGACTGTGAAGAAGACGGCACTCGGGCTATTAAAGACTAAACTCTTTATATGGGCGAACTTGTGGCCGGAAAATGAAACGTCAAGGTATAAGCAATTCACGCTGTACGCGGATTGCGGCGAGAACAGTCGTCGGCAATCGAATAATCGGAGTGAAGGTGCATCAGAATTTATACATGTGGCATCGAAGATTTCAGGCTTATCGTTGGTGACCGCGTTAGTTCCAGAATAATATCTACTGTTCGCGTTGCGCGCTCAGGCCTATCAGAACAATCCAATACAATCCAAATGTTCGATACTCCGGTGCGGTGCGCGCGAGACAATGGCTACGAGCGTCGCTGGCTCGCGCTCCCAAGTTTACGCTCACAACTCCTTGATCCATTCACTTTGGCTCATTCGTGACGAGGGTCTCGTTCCGGCAGATTTGAGCCTTTCAGGTAGTACTCGACAGTTCATTGGTCAGCTGCCAGCTCGTAAAAACAACACGTGCTACGTGACGCCTGTTGACATGAAAAGAGTGTTACACACACGTTGTTATGGCTACGAGTGTCGCTGGCTCGCGCTCCCAAGTATACGCTCACAGCAATACCCAGTAAAGTAAAAGGGAGAGCGAGCGCGACGCCATTGCTCAGTTGGTACAGCATCGGACGTACGCGTTATCCGAAGGTTGTGGGTTCGATCCCTGCCCACGGCAAAATGCGCTTTTTCGTCCTCTGTAGTTCCTTGCCATTTATGTCATAACTACTACATTGCAGTTAAAGACTACAAATAATGTCTCCAGTACTTTTCTTGGCTTCAATATCGGTTGGTTTCAGTAGGTTGTGTCGAACAAAGGAAAGAGCCATTCATCCATTGCTGGTCGTTATATATATTGCTGTGGTGTGGGCAGAGTACGCTCCACACACAACGCAATATTACATTCGTTCGCACGCCAATATATATATATATATATATATATATATATATATATATATATATAAATATATTGTGGGCACTAGTTATGTGCTTCTTTCTAATCTGTGCATTATCATAATCATCATCATCCGTTTGTCTCTCTGTCCTCATCATCACCGTGTGTCATTCTCATCATCATCGGGTGTGTGCACGTTCGGCCCATTCTCTTCCGAGGCCTTGGGTCTAATAAACGTCGCTTGGACCAAGACATCAATATATATATATATATATATATATATATATATATATATATATATATATATATATATACAGTGGCGCGCCAACGAATATAATATTGCGTTCTGGTGTGGAGCGTATTCTGTGAGAGTGCCGCATAATTACAGGGCGTAGCAATATAGTTTTATGAAGACAGGAAACGTCTTCGTGACGTCAATACCCCTGGTCCATACTACGTACGAAGTAATTCTCAACAGATGCCAGACTTCTTGGCTTTTTGGATTTTCCTTTTTTTCATGTGCTGTGCAAGTATTCCTTTTGTAAACATAACCCTACAGTATTGTAACAACCTCCCCCCCCCCCCCTACGTAACGTTCCATGGGCCCTTAGGGTATATGAATAAATAAAATTCCTTGGTCATACGCCATGGGTGTATTCTGCACCAAACTCTTCGCGCTCGACGTACTAGGTTGTACTGCCGTAATATTCAGAGGCTGCTTATCCTGCAGTCGACGCGAACCATCCAACAAATGCCGACGTCACCGCTACATTTTCCGTGTTGGGGGACGACGTAGGGGCTTAATTGCGCTGCCCACTCTGCAATATATATATATATATATATATATATATATATATATATATATATATATATATATATATATATATATATATATATATATATTTAAGCACAGGCATGGAGGTCAATAAGAATTATAACAACCAGTGTGCTACACTAAATTTGGGCGAATGGGACAGAAAGATGGAAAGAAGAGGGAAGAGCACAGGCTCGAAAACAAACGAACAAAAAAACAAAGAAACGAAGGCGCTGAGCGGGGCTACTATAGCCTATCCGATAGGCCGCTGCCACGCAGAAAGTTCAGTAACGCCTTTATCGATTTCCGATGCGACGACAGTTCTGGTCGGCATTCCAGTACTTAGTGTCCTGAAGGGAGCCTGTCGTCAGGGCAGTCCAACGCAGCAGCTAGCGGCAGTGTGTGCGCGCTGTAACGCGGACAGAGACAAAAGAACGTGTTCTATTGTGTCTTCGCTGCCGCAGTGGTTGCAGGCAGCACCGTCTTCCATGGCCTAAAGAAGTATGCATTCTATACCATGCGAGGTGACAAACTGATAACCCTACTTGGATTGCACGAGTCGGGCGTGACGCCCACTCGCTGAAAATTCTCAGACCTACTACGCCGTCTTCACTCTCGGAAAGGTGCTGCGTATCAACAAGTGTATAGTATGTAAGCGGTGTTTTCATTGTACGCAAGTGTTTGTTTTGCGTCGGTACCAGGTGTCCGCTCGTATAGGCATTTCCACACCTGCGTGTTCATATTCATATATATTAAACAATAAGACATTGTGCGAAAAAAAAAAAAACACTGAAGACATAAGCTTCAAATAAATATAAGGAAACAAAGGTGTATAAGCGTGTAATATTAAGTTTAAACGGAACACATTTACAACTAATAGAATTGTTCTTTTGCCCGAGACACGGTCACGGGCCGTACAAACAAAGCAGAGCACGATATCCGGAGGCGCAGAGAGCTACAGGTTATAATATGCTGCAGATATACGAGGGAACGAATAGAAACGAGACATCCAGGCTTGTAGCAATATTAGGGCTAGACTGCTGAACATTCTATGTAGAAGGTAACAATGCAAGTAGTCAAGTTCCAGCTGCACGCGTTGGCAGTAAAGGTCTCTATGTTCTCGGAACTGAATAATATTTTTTTTCTCGAATATCAGGCGACTAGAAAACCACTTGACGGCTCCGGTGTGTCGAAATTACTGCAAAAGAGGAAATGACGTCTCTGCTCCGGGTAATAGCGCGCTTGGAAATCGAGGGCGCGTACAATGACAGGTTCGCTCCTTTTCGCGCCATATTAAGAACATTAAGCTAGCAACACTAAAATAGTGCAAACGGGGTATTCATTGCAAGAAGCGTGCATAACGGAAGGACAATATTGGACACTCTTTCGGGGAAGTAAGCTACGCGACAGCATAGGAAGATAAGTTTGATAAATGTTCCCCCAAGGTTGTTGCCATAATAATATAGATCTGGAAACGAGAGAGCGACGTTTGTAGTGCCGACTTCTATATAGGCAAACAGGAGAGACATCGAATACAGAACCTGGTGACGTTATTTTTCTAGTAATATAAAAGAACGATATAAATAAACATAGTGCCTATTCCGGGTGAAAAGGCCGATGTTTAAGCTCACTGATTTGCCAGAAGAAATTTTGAGCGGCAGCAACACTCATATGGGGACTGATTACCAGCTGGTAACGCGATAGCGTTAAGGAGCTTGTTTCGCAGAAATTCCGATGTCGGCGTCTTTGGTTCTGAGCGAAAAATCATCATCTTGTCCGTGACCAAAAAAAAAAACGAAAAATATGCAAATAAATCATAAAAATCTTAGGTTCGAGTGAGAATCAAACCCAGGCCGTCTGCGTGGAAAGCAGGTGATCTACCACAGAGCCACACCATTGCTTGAAACTCCTCCGGACAAACACGTTACATGAATGTCATGTAGTGGAAGGCGCCTCTTTAAAGGGGTACTGACACCTTTTTTTGAAGGCGAGTTTACTCTGCCATACCGACCTCCTGCATGCAGAGACGGCTCTGAGCAAGTGTGAAGCTCCGCAAATGCTGAAAAGATATTTTAATTTGATATTAACGTCACTTTTTCCATGGCGCACATACTGACATCGACACTAGCTTGACGTCAGGCTACAGTACTAATTCCGGTGACTTCATGCAGCAGTCTGGCTAGTTGTGGTGACGCCAGGTACCAAAACTTCCAAAATGGCTGCTTGTACGTCACCAATGGAGCCACGGCGTGGAGCGGCCGTGGAAACGTCACTATATGTTGCGCGAGCACGTGACGAGAAGCTCATATCTTGTTGTGACATCAGGATACAATAGGAACCGAAACTAGCTTTTAAAAACATACTCTAATTACATTTCCAGGGCGCAGTCGCGCTTAGCACTACCTTTTCTAGGCTCTTGGGGGCTTGACCTTTCATTTGACGAAAAAAAAGAAACGACAACTGAAAATATTCGTGTCAGTACCCCTTTAACGCACATAATATTGCGTGACAGAAGCGCAGAATCGCGCCAGGCGTGAAAAAATGTGAATTGCACAGTGGGTGGGCGTTTTAGAGGCCCACCCATGACAAAGCGCTCAGACATATCGAATCATCATCAGCTGCAAAAACGTCAACAAAGTGCGCGACTGTGTAGGTTCGCGTGTTGCCCTAAGGATACGTAGTGGGCCCTTCGCTGATTTGCACAAGGAAGAATTATGGCGTAGTGGGCACTGCGCAACTGTGCTTGCAACAGACATTCATTCAGGATAGTTCAAAATGCCATCATCCAAGGAGCATCATCATCATCAGTTCAAAACGGCCAATATCTTAAAGCAAATAGGCGCACTATGGGAACAAGGACAAAAGGCAGGAACCGACGACACAAAGCGCACACTCGCAACTGAAGGTTTATTGAAAGAGTACACATAAATACGTTACAAAAAAAGGGGCACGTGGTGCAATTTTCCTCGCCTTGTGTCGTCGCTTTGTGTCGTCTGTTCCTCCCTTTTGTCCTTGTTCCCATAGTGCGCCTATTTGCTTTAAGATATGAACCGTTACCAACTAGCCCAAATGGCTGTTTTGCTACAATATGAAACGGCCAATGTTACGTTCATTTTATTGCAGCATGGTTGAAGCATGCACCGAGAACCGAAGCCAGGCTATCAGGTGCGAAGGCGATGCGCACTGGGCCCGATTGCGTTATTGCGTTCTACTCCTGAAGGGCAAGCTCAAGCGTCCTCCAAGTTTTTTCTGTCTTTCTTCAAAGTCTGTGGCTTTCTATCTCTTTCTCTCGATATCTATTTCTTTCTCTGTCTTTTTATCTTTTCTCTATTTTTTCCCAATTCTTTCTCTTTTTTTCCCTTTCTCCTTTTTTCTACGTGTTCTCCCCTCTCTCTGTAGTCGTTCTCTCGCCTTCCATCTGTTTCTCTCTTCCTTCCCTTTCTTCCTATCTATTTCTTTCTTTATATCTCTATCTCTTTCTCTCTCTTTCTGTACGTTTTTTCTCCCCCTCCTTTACGTACTCCTCGCCCCCACCTCTCCTCCCCACCGTCACTTCCCCTTCCCACCCCTTTTTATACTATACTATACAAGGCTATGCTATGGTCTGGTAGCGTGCCTGGATAGCCGAGGGGTTAGTACACTCGCCTTCGGATTGGGGAGGAGGGTTCGAATCTCGCTTCACCTAGGATTTCGCTTTTCTCTCTACCTTTCTTTTTTTTCTCTCTCTCTTTCTCTCTTTTTCTCTCTCTGTACTCTTTCTCTCTTTCTCTCGCCCATTAGCGTCACTGCATGCCACGCCGGAGAAATCGGCGCGCGCGTTCTGGGAGCGAAGCAGAAGAGGAAGGCGAGGAAGAAGAGGACGAAGAGAGCGCGTGCCTGTTCATGATGCTGATAATTTTCTGTCCACGACACACGGCAAACCTCGACCATAACAGCTCTGCTGTAAAAAAGAGCTTATCACCGAAAATCAGACTCGTACACTCGCCGTTAGCGTGACCGTTAAAGGCTGACGCACAGCGATGAGGATTGCTCTAAGTGATGCTATAGAGAACACGTGTGAAACACAGGTAAAAGACGATAGTGAAAATCGTGCATACGGTTGCTTAGAAAAATGAAGGAGAGAGTCGTCAAATGAAATTTTAAAGAAGCAATAGGCCAGGCGGAAAATTTCAATGGAATTGTTCTCCACTTACATTATAGTAGGAGGGTTTCAATCTCTAAAAGTTCAAGGAGCGTTGAACGGTGTGTGCGGCCGCTTTCCGTTTAATTTCAACATTTGAGAATTGAAGGGTAAACTCCTCGTTGTAGGAAATAGGTAAGTGGTATAGGAAATGAGCCTATATATACTTCGCGCCGGTCATTGGAATCTGCGGATGAGTCGAGGAGGTTCGCTTCTAGTTCATGCCGGTGGAGCCTCTTACAAACAGCGGAGGTGCATCCACGTCTCACGCTAAGCAGGTGCAGCATATTGCGTTTGCCTTTCTACGCAGCCTCTGGACGCTGCACTGTATAAACATAACCTTTGTGCAACAATAACGCCGTAACCCGTACAGCGCAAAAGCCAAAAGCATACGAGAGTCTTCGCTGAAGTACAACAAATTTGCCATCGAGCCATCAGTATTATTGCCGTTGCCTCAATAATGTTGCAACACCGACGCGGCAGAACTACCCGCGTTCACTGAGTGCTTGCCCAGTCGGTAATGCTTCGCAGAAACTCACGCAATGTTGCGCACCCAGCGGAATTGCGCCCTTCTTCACACGCAAACCGACTAATGCATTGAGCAACAGATGCATCTTCTTTACTTTTCTGTGGTCTGTCGCTCTTTCAGCACTTGAACACTTATATTTTTTTGGGGGGCGAAGCACCTTAAGGCCGAGGCTTGTCCGTCCGTATGGCTTCCGTGCGCACGGCACATGAGCGTGTAAAATCAAAACATCAGGTTTAACAATAGACTAATATCAAGTCATAATTTTGACAAAACAATATAGAACACCTACAAGCACAACCCTTTTTATACAGTCGGCGACTTCAACGTACACATTATGGCCCTTAGGACCTAGCTTTGTCGTCGACTCTCACTGCGCGCTGTCACGGTATATAAAAAACCGTTGCTATAATCGAAACATGTGTGTATGTGAATCAAAAAAGGTGTACAATGGATGAAAATCAATCATAATTGTGACAAAACAACATAAAACACCTACAAGCACATACCCTTTATAGTAGTGGGCTACTTCAACGTAGACATTATGGGCCTTAGGGCCTAGCTTTGTCGTCGTCTCTTTATGTCACTTCATGTCACTCAATTTACATTATATGGGACAACGCTAGGGTAACGTACGGTTACTCACCAATACAATACCCAGAGCTTCGCCCACTCGTCATGATTCACTTCGTGGAGATGCGTGGATTTCTTATTCGTGTGTCACCGTTTCCACAGATTATACCATGGACACTGCGGCAAATGCATCATTGGTATACCAGGCTTCTAGTTTATCGTGTTGAGTTTCAAGAGAGCCGTGGGTTGGGCTTCCCAACTGTAATTTATACTACAGCAATACTACTTTGCGTGTACACCCTTGCAATTTTTTAACAGTATGGCGTGTAAGCACTGAGCGCGGGATGTGGTAGCGTCTAATATCCTCCAAAGGTAAAGAGATCTCCCGACGACGCGCAAGTGTACAAAGCCCACTAAACTGCGAGGGCCGTCTGTATATTCTCAAAAATAGCGACATCAGTGGGCGTGTTCCGGCCTCCTCGACGCTCCACGCTTTCCAGGTGAATATGTATGGCACTCATTAAAAAGAAAAAAAAAAGAAGAAGAAAAACCAAAGGGACAGATAACGCAGCAGAAAGCACTCGTATCGAATGCGCCTAACAGAACAGCACAGCCGAACATATTTGTGATTGGCTGCGCATAGCGCGCATGCGCATACTCTTGACCATTTCTCCGATGTGCGCCGTTGCACGGCGTTGTTTTCTTAAAGATTAATTAAAAATATGCTGAACTAAAGCAGCAGGCGCCGCTCGCAGTTCAGTGCGCTTTATGCGCTTGCGCATCGTCGGCAGATCTCGTTACTTTTCGAGAATATTAGACGCTACCGTATCTCGCGTACACCTCTGCAAAAAATTGCAAGGTTGTACGTATTCTATACAGCCGCAACGTACTGTTGTAACGACCTGATGACCCGATCAATGCTTTATTTTAATCTAGATGTTTTATTCCTTGTGCAGACGTACCTGACAACATCCTCAGGCATCCATTGCTACGCGAGGAGAAACGCAGAGGAAGAGAGAGAGAGACCGAAAGAGAGATAGAGAGTGAGAAAGAAAAGCTCGAAGTAGAGAAGCCGGATACTTCGTCGTCTTCTTCGTGGCATCCGCATAGTCTCTTCGGCACACGTTGATCTTACGGTAATACGATATTTCGATAAATATGTTTCTCTTAGTCAAAGAGGACTTGCGTGGAATCGGATACAGAGCGTCTGCTGGGCGCTATCGATGACGGTTAAAAACCCGCTACCAGTTGCCACGAGAAATATTCGAAACCGTGCATCATTTCCACAGGTGTCACGTAGCGCGCTGAGCCGCAGCTTCAGAACGAGCACCAGTGCCAGAAGCGTTGCAAGTGTGGTGACATAAAGGGACGCTATTGGAACAACAATTACCCGATAGCTATAACCTCCGACAGCGCACCGACTGCATATACATAATTTCAAGCACACTTGGTGAATCATAATTTTGCATCGACAGGTAACCCGGGTGTCCTGAGCCCGGGCCGGCAACTTCGCAAGTGCTTTTCTGAATAAGGTTTTCATAGCGAAGCTGTTTAACAAATCGTTCCTTGTCCTGTGAACTAAAAAACTATCATCATCACCATAAACGGGTATAAGCCAAAGAAATTCGGTAAATATGGTCAACTAAAAATGAAGAAGGCAACAGTTAGCCCAACAAATGGCTGCGAAGCGACGGCGGCGAGCCGATGACCCGATTACGTACAACGATGGAATACTAGGGAACGGGAAAGGCAGCGGCGGCTGCGAGAAGACCCGAAACTATGAAAGGCCTACGTCGATGACGACGTGCCCGTACATCTATGAGAGGTGCGAACGCTTGGTTTCAGCGCGAAGTTTTATCTCTGCAGTTTGGACATCCATGTCGTGTGTGTTACTGTCTGTGGTTTAACTCGAACCTCTCTACGCTGAGAATCAACGTAGAAACAACCTAGCATCACCTAGCTCAAGCCTAGCAATAACCTAGAAGCAACCTAGAAACAATCTGCATCACCTAGCGGCTGCGACAAGACCCCAAAGTGATGGAAGGCCTACGCCAACGACAACGTGCCCGTAGAGCTACGAGAGGTACGAACGCTTGGTTTCAGCGCGAGGTTCTGTCTCTGCAGTTTGGACATCATTGTCGCGTCTGCGAGTGTCTGTGGTTTAACTCGAACCTCTCTACGCTGAAAATCAGCATAGAAACAACCTAGCTAAAGCCTAGCAACGACCGAAAAGCAACCTAGAAACAATCTGCATCACCTAGCGGCTGCGAGAAGACCCCAAAGCGATGGAAGGCCTACGCCGACGACAACGTGCCCGTTGATCTATGAGATGCGAAAGCTTGGTTTCAGCACGAGGTTCTGTCCCCGTAGTTTGGACATCCGTGTCGTGTCTGTGACTGTCTGTGGTTTAACTCGGGCCTCTCTGCGCTGAGAATCAACGTGGGGACAACTCAACGCGGAAATTTTGGCTAGTTGGTGGGTGTGGAACTTGCGCATCTTGGCAGCGCAGTGGAACTAACACAAGAGAAAGGAACACGTAGACAGGACGGGCGCCCGTCCTGTCTACGTGTTCCTTTCTCTTGTGTTCGTTCCACTGCGCTGCCAAGATGCGCAAGTGGAGACAATCTAGCATCACCTAGCTGAAGCCTAGCAACGACCTTGAAGCAATCTAGAAACAACCTGCATCCCCTAGCTAAGGCCCAGAAACAACCTAGAAGTAGCTAGATTAGTTTTCAGAATCGCTCAGCTACGCTGTTTGAAGCCTTGCGCGGTTTAGTGGAAGCTTCGCCAATTTTGTTTACTGTCTGTGGGATAAATTATTTGCCATTCTACAGCTTCACAAGTGTAGTCGATGCACATGGAACTTCAGAGTTCCTTTTAAATGTCCACAGTTTCTTTACCATAAACAAATTTGATAGGTGACAGGAAGCAGAAGAGAATAAAACAAGATGATAAACAAGAACAGGACAGGAATTGTGCAGGAAGCTCAAAGTTTAATCCAAATAGTAGACCACCACTACCCCCTTGCCTCACGGAATTAGCAGCGCGCGTGTAATCTTCAATAAATTGCCGGGAACAAATCAAACAAACAAGCAAAGTGAGCAAAGTAAGAATAAGGCAAGCGTGCGCTGGCTATCTGAAAACGCGAACTCTTTATAAATGGAATGGGGGCTTAACTCAATTAAACTTTCATTTGAAAGTGCAGCGCTTGCCCCATGCGGTTCCTCTTTTTTCTGTTGATAGCTGTGCCATTTTCAGCTCGATTCTATAACTCATTAATTTGAACCAAATTTCCCTGCAAGCAACGTTGCCAAACAAACTTTATAATAACAAAATTTCATCTCGGTAATCCTAGAGTATTCGAGGACAGCCATTGATTTGATCCACGAGCAACCATATAAAAGAAAGTCCGCCATAGTTGTTTGGATAATCCCCTCCGGCGATTCCAATGAGCCAAAAAAAAAATTATTCAAAAGCTTTCCGCGCAGAACACAGGTTAATCCAGCGATGGATTGTATTGAGAGGCGTGAGCTTTCTGGAATAACGCACTGCTGAGTTCATGGTTGAATGTCTGACACCAAATCGTCTCAAAGTTTTTTCCTTTTCATTTTGAGCATACGACACTTTTAGACTGTCGTTATCGGTTCTGTTCTATCGTTCATGGGTTGCTTTGCGGAGACTGAGGAAAAAATGTTGCCTCTGCAACACTGTTTATATAAGTTATCGAGGAATAACTAAACTAATAAACAAATGTTCATACCAAAGTAAGGTTATAAAAAATAAAAATAAAACGAGATGGGACAAATAAAAATAACAGCATAACAATGGAGGCGAGAGTTAAATTTTCACTTCACTGTTAATGAACACGCAGTTGTGTCAAAGCTGCGTTCGCGGTAAAATACATGACACATCTCTTTGTGAATAACTGCACTTCACTTTTCATGCATTTCCAGCGCTTAAAAAAATTCAAAATGGAGAGAAAACGAAAGGCCCTGGACAGGTGGGACGCTGGACCAGGCCAGAGTCCTGCCTGTCCTGCGCGTTTCATATTCTCCTACTTTTTTTAGATTTCCTTAAGCGCTGGAAATGCACGAAAAAGTCGATTTTAGAACTAGCAAAGCTTTCTAATTTACGCATTCGACTTCTCATCGTACGCGGTTCTCTTTTTTTCCCGCTGAAATGATGAATAGGAGTGGTTGATGCGTTTGTGGTGGTGGCATCGGCTACTTATTCTCGCTTAGCAAACGGAATGTACAATACAAAAAAAGTAATAAAAAGGGCGCAATATACGTCATACAGTAGAACACGATATGCGCAATGTGCAACAGCACATGAGTCCAAATATTCAAGCGCGAGTTCGTATAAGCAAAATAACTTCACATGTTCGTGTACAAAGTCAGATGTTTTGTATGACTTCGCATAAGAAAACACAGGAGACAAATAATTACGCATATAGTAAAGCGCACGATCAGAACATTACACAATTCTGGACACAAAGCAGGATTATTGTTACGCATTTTGCTTTCAGAATAGAGTGTACCTTACTATTTGTTTCTTCAGGAACCCTATTACGCGAAGTAGTCTCTTGAGACCATGTCCGCCTTTTCTTGGAGCGCAGTTGCCGACCGTGGTCGAAGTAACTTTGCGAAAAACTTGCGAAAAAGCTCGAGCCGAAACTTGCTCTCATTTTCCTAATGCACTTCTTCCTTCTGATTACTTTCAGCACTCAAGAGCAGCACGGTGAACGGGACTACTTTCACTACCACGGCAGCATTGAGCTTTAGCGAAGCGACGTATCCTGTACGAAAGCGTCTTTCTTTACTCAACAATCTGTTGAAGCATCGAAATTTACGTATGTAGTGTGTGTGAGATTTAATTGCTTCCACTTAGAATTCCCTATGCGGACTGATTTCACATAGGAATAATATGATTGTTTTCCTTTAGCACTGTCGAACCATCAGTATCTCTGCAGAACAGCAGGCATACTCTTCAATATTCGGAATATCCGAATTAGAAACAGGGATTGCACAAAAATGCATTTCGTGATCCGTTTTGGTGAGATTCATTTTGCTGAGTTTATTGGCCTTCACAATGCCCTTTACTCTAAAGTTGTTAGTTACCCGCTGAAACGCGATTGCATGAACCTGCATTGACACATATTCTGCATCTATAGCTGATGCCAGTGAACTATTTATTCGTTATTCGCAGCTGTTTGTGCATTTGTTATCACTCGAAATATTGATGTGCGGCCACTGTAAATGTCATCGTGAATGTCAGTTTTTCGAAGATCAGTCCCACAGCTTTAAATATGACCTGTACTTAAGATGTTGATGAGCAACGATGTGATAGCTTATGCGGTATCTTCTGACCAAACTCTGCGATATATTCTTCGTTTGGTTGTCTTTTTTCCAGGTTTTTTTGTTTTTTTTTTAATAGGAATGGCTGGACACAAGCTCCGTGGCCTGTGGTAACATGCACACAGAGATGAACAGCGATAAGGGATCGGTTCTGGTGATAAAAAGGAGGGGCGGGGGTTGCAAGACCTGCTATTTCATCTCAATTATATGCGCAAAATCACCACGAGTGATATAAAAAGAACCCCTTAACGCATAAAAAGAAACAAGCCACATGATTAGCGAAGTAGTGAAGTGAGATTTGATTGCTGCGACTTAGAATTCCCTCGGTGGCTGATTTCATATAGGAATAATATAATTGTTTTCCTTTAGCACTGTCGAACCACGATTATCTCTGCAGAACAGCGGGCATACTCTTCAATATTAGGAATGCCCGAATTAGAAACAGGGATTGCACAAAAATGCATTTCGTGATCCGTTTTGGTGAGATTCATTTTGCTGAGATTAATGGCCTTCACAATGCCCTTTATTCTAAAGTTCTTTAAGCTTTATGTAAAAAAAAAAAAAAAATCAGGATTTGAAAGTGAGCACTTTCTATGCAATAAAGTAAATTAAATTAAAAAAACTAAAAAGTAAGGTTTAAATGCATAATGCTCTCTTTGTAATGTCTCAAGAAGGCCACGGTCCCGAAATAGAATATAAAGAGCGAACAAATATTCCCCATTGTTTGAAACTTGACACACTGCGCTTTTGCTTGGAGAAGACAAAAGCGCATGTAAAATGTCCTCATATATTTCATCCTATGGGGACATGAAACAGATTAGGCGCGTTCTATTTTTCAAACGAGTGACCAGCCAAAGCCCTACTCAGCCGAAGTTGGCGTCATAATACCGTTTAGGCGTCTTTAGGTGTGTTTACTAAGGCAGTGATATTTTAGACAAGTGTTGGTCGGTTGCTTGCTTGGTTTGTTGGCTGGTAAACACTTTAACGGAGACTCTGGCAGTTTGATGACCCGGGTTCAGGTCTACCACGTCGGGACGTGCAGGCCTTTTTGAGCCGCAGCTTCGCGGGTCTGCTTGACTGATGGTGTTAGTAGGACAGGACACAGTCCGTGTGCCGGATGCGCTTTAGGACGCAATAAGCATTCTTTTCCGCGCGCTTGCATCGAGAAGGTCGTTTTTCGAATCTGTCACCACATCTAGCCAGTTATGCAGTTAAGGCTGGGAACGATAGAGTTCAAGTCTTGCGAAAACGTTGACGCCTCACTATGCACAGCGCCGCTCAGCCAGCAGTGTCCGCGGTGCCGGACGATTCCTATCGACCGACAGGCCCTGCGTTATCGAACGAGCGATATTCCCATCTTTATTACTCACCCTCGCGAATCCTCACACCATCGGTGTTTCTCAGTGTGCGAACGCGAATGTGTGTGAAATAATAATGGTAATATCCGGGGCTTTACCTGGCAAAACCAAGATATGATTATGAGGCACGCCGTAGCGGAGGGCTCTGCAAATTTCGCGATCGTCGCGGCCTGGGGGCGCACGTGCGCTCATATTGAAGCGCCACTCAGCCTTAACCTTCCTTGTCTTTGCCGGCAATATAAGACAAGGAAGTTTCATGGTTTAATTTCGCGCCGGTACACCAGCACCTGAAAGTCATTGAGACGCCACGTTCTTACAAAAATAGATTTACACAGAAAGTCTACAGACTCTCTAAAATGGGTTTAAACAATCTATAGATTGTCTAAATCTATATCTGTAAGCGCGTATTTCATCCGCGTTGTCTCAATAAAAAGGTCGATTATGCCCAAGCACTCCGTACATGTCTTTAACCAGCGAAGTTGAAAAGTGCGTCCCCGTTGTTAATCACTGGGTTAATCCCAACGTTTCATACAAGTTTTTTTTTTTTAATTATTGGTTACGTTCTTGTGTTTCTTAATGAGGTTCTGGGATACGATGGAAAGAACTACGTCACTGACGGCCCAGCCAATGGCACGCCTTTATTTCTTTTTCATTCTTTCAACAGCCGAGCTGCTTAAGCTTGGCAAAGCTCCGTTCGGCGTCAACAGAGAAGTATCATCATCGTGAACGGCCCCTAACTTCAAAGCTTTCAGAGCCATGGCACCTCGCTTCGCATAGCAACGCGTAGGAGGAAGCCAAGTAGGAGGAGAAGAGAAGGTGAGGAGAAGAAATAATAATAAAAAAAATTGGCGACGCTTGCGTTAAGCTTGCTCCTGCTCTGTGATGCATTCTTACAAACTCGCCCAGTTTTCCGTTCTGGTTGCACGAAGCACCAAGCCGCACAAGCCTTGAAACAGCGAACCTGGACAAATCTGAAGACTAATCGGGCTGCTTCTGGGTTGTTTCTAGGCCTTAGCTATAGGTGTTACAGGTTGTTTCTAGGTTGCTTCTAGGTCGTAGCTAGGTTTTATCTAGGTTATGCTAGGTCGTTTCTACGTTCATTCTCAGCGCAGAGAGGTTCGAGTTAAACCAAAGACAGACACGACACGGATGTCCAAACTCCGGAGACAGAAACTCGCGCTGAAACCAACAGTTCGCACGTCTCATATATTTACGGGCAGGTCGTCGTTGGCGTAGGCCTTTCATCGCTTCGTGGTCTTCTCGCAGCCGCCGTTGCACTTCGCGTTCCCTCGTGTTGTGCTGACTGTTCCCTTCTACGTTTTTAGTGCACCAGTGGTGGTTAGTGGTTCTTGCCCAATTTCTGTGGCACATACCATTTCATTATGGTGATTTCGCTTGCCAAGCATCTTCCAGCGTAAAGAGTGGTGATTTTCGCATTGTGCAATGGATATTCAATACTACTTGCGATGCCACCTCGCCCTTTAGCGTCCCTTCAAGCGCCACTGATAGCATTTCCTGATCTGTGCCATATTTCTTCACACCTGAAGCAGCTGCTAAAATACAGAGCTCGAAAGGGTACAGCTGCGGAAAATAGCAGCTGCTGAGCACTATTTATTGAATTGATCTCTCTTTTTTTTTGCACATCGGCACCTCCCCCGCGGATGAGCCACTTCGGTATACGAAAGAAAGAAGATGACTTTTTAAGGGCTCGTTTTTCTTTGTTAGACACAATATTAATGAGAACTAACAGATAATAAGGCAAAGGAAAATACAGGGAATGTTGTTTGTAGTAATTGTTATATAAATGTGAAGAAGGTAAAGCGGACGAAAAGATAACTTGCCGCTGGCTGGGACCAAACCTGCTACCTGCCTGTTGGCGTCACGTAGCACGTGAGAAAAAGTGTTCCACTTTCGCCGCCATGGCTGCGATCGGCGCTGACTAACACTCCTAGGTCTATATGCATATATAAAACCCATAAAGAGGACGGGAGGATGACCGCCGCCTTAGCTCAGTGGTAGAGCACCCGGCGCGTTATTCGAAGGGTCGCAGGTTCGGTATCTTTTCTCCAGGTATCTTTTCGTCCACTTTACCTTGTTCACATTTATATCACAATAACGACAAATAACATCTTCTATTCCTTCCTTGGCATTACTGTCGGTTACATCTCATAAACACTTCAGTATATGGCGCTTTTCTTTTTTCTTCAGGTCATACTGAGCGCGACTTCAACTCATCAATTATTCGAACCTGACACTCGCGCTTCCTCTATCGTTCGCCAGTTATGAAATATAAAGTGAGCCGGCTCAGTTACTCTCGCGTCTCTTGCGGCCATAGACTTAGCCTCGGAGAGATTGTCAACAAAAATAAAATCAATCCTTATGGCGCCCGTCTTTAAATTTCATTAGTGATGAGCCCTACAGGTACCGTCAACCTGTCTCAAACTGCAGTTTTTTCGAGACTACGCCTTCGGCACGTCTCCTGAAAGAGTGCCGAGCAACGCACTTACATTTCTTTCGTTAATGACGCGCTCAAAACGTGCTACGCAATGTAAGCGCCTCACGCACTGCTACTGCATCGCTGATAGTGTCGCCCTTATAACGAAGACTTGCAGTGATTTAGAACAGCGAATATCAACTGGAAACCATTACACCTATCATGTGAACGTGACTTTGAGCGAAAGCCTCCAGCCTCGACTCGAAACTGTACAAAGGTTCTCATCGCCACCTGTCGTTGCCTGTAGCAACTGAAGCGTTGCATTGCTAAGCGCGTGGTTGACGGTCCAATTATCGGGTGGACGAAGGAAACAGGTAGGTGAAAGCATTGCGCGCAAAGAAAGAAAGAAAGAAAGAAAGAAAGAAAGAAGGGAAGAAAGAAAGAAGGAATGAAAGAAAGAAAGAAAGAAAGAAAGAAAGAAAGAAAGAAAGAAAGAAAGAAAGAAAGAAAGAAAGAAAGAAAGAAAGAAAGAAAGAAAGAAAGAAAGAAAGAAAGAAAGAAAGAAAGAAAGAAAGAAAGAAAGAAAGAAAGAAAGAAAGAAAGGTAGTAGGTTAGGCACAAGCACGCCAAGCTTCGCTTGCTCCCATTTTCGCGGTAGGAGAAGAGCTCCTGAGTTTTTCAAAGCTTGTCCTCTTTCTTCTGCGTGTACGACGAAAATCTGACAGATTCCATGCATTACGGCAATCAATTTCATGCGAAGCAGTCAACTAGTAGCTGCCAGTGCCGCATTTTTTTTTGCTTTTGGGCAATATTTACGACGTGGATCGACGTCGTTGTGTAAAACTGAGTACAGCGCATATCGTGGGCTTGCCAGGCACGACGACTACACTGGCGTGTAAACGGTAGCTTGTGGTCCGACGTGTGACATAATAGATAGATAGATAGACAGATAGATAGATAGATAGATAGATAGATAGATAGATAGATAGATAGATAGATAGATAGATAGATAGATAGATAGATAGATAGATAGATAGATAGATAGATAGATAGATAGATAGATAGATAGATAGATAGATAGATAGATAGATAGATAGATAGATAGATAGATAGATAGATAGATAGATAGATAGATAGATAGATAGATAGATAGATAGATAGATAGAAACAGTCAAAGTGCCTTTGGTTCGCTAAGAAATGTTTCGCATTTAAGAAATGTGCTCCTGCATCCTAAAGTTATAGCGTCAATGTTCGCGGCGTGGATCACGGTGAATCACGAGGAGTGACATATAGTGTACTTTCACAAGTCGCAGGATGAAAGTACGTCATCTTGTCGGCTGCAGATTCTTTCCGCGCAAAACCACGATGCACTACACCAGCAGACCACGGCGCCGCACTTGCACCTGTTCACCAATTTCGCAAGCTTTGGTTCACATGTTGAGACTCCGAAGGTCGATGCAGCTCACTGCACGATATATACAGTCACAGGTACCTGAACCGCAAGCCTGAGTACGCAAAGGTTTATCTGTCCATTATTCTCACCATTTCCCGCCTATTTTACGTCCTCTGCGAGCCCTATCACGTGCGAGATGGTTCCATTGTATTTGTTGAAGAAAAGCCAGAAAATCCACGGGACATGAGAAAGAACATAAGTGTTGTGTGCGTTTGCTTCTTTCTCATGTCCCGTGAATGTTCTGGCTTTTCTTCAAGTAACATGAACCAAATGGCCCAGATTTCGACACTTTTCATTGTATACCTGCGAATTTCATAATTTAGTCCCTCCGCCTAACTCACTGCCGTCCTAGACTGCGTTTTCCATTCCTTGCTATACATTCTGCTTCTCTAACTGACAACCGGTTGTATGTACTACACATTACGTGGCAAGCCTAGCCCCATTTCTTTCGCTTAATGTCAACTACAATATCGGTTACCCCCGTTTCTTCTCTGAGCCATTTTGCTGTCTCCTGGTTTCTTAATGTCACACGTATCATTTCCCGTTTCTTTTCACACTGCGTGTCCCTCAACATTTCCTCGAGTTCCTTTGCTATGCTCAAAGTTTCACCCCCGTGGGTTAGAACTTGAAGTATGCAATGATTGCACCCTTTTTACTTTAGGGACAGCGGTAGACTTCCTGTCATAATTCGGGAATGCCGGCCGTATGCGCTCCCGCCCATTCTTATTCTTCTGCCTATATTGTCCGGCATTTGTCTGTTATCGTTCTCTTTTCTTCGGCAAGCAGAACACGCTTGTCTTAGTGACGGATGATTATGGTGAAAGTAATTGTACCCCTCTATGGCATCGAAGCGACTTCATCTGTGTTTCTAAACCAACGAATTTGCCTTACCCGATACAGAGCCCCTGTTTCTTACGCAGAGAAATTATTCTTATTCGTACTAATGATAATAGAGTGCACGACACATGCGCCCGTGTCGTACCCTTAATGAAGCCTTGGTTATCGCGCCAAGCGATTTGAATGTTTATTTCCTACTCGGCTAGTATTCAGCACTTTTAATCCGTAGCAATCCGCATTGTCGAGGCGTTGACAATAGAGCCTCGACACATAAATTTCACCGGAACACATGAGGCGAACATTCGCGATATACAGGCCATGTTCATTGTTTAGGGGCGTTCGCCGCAGATGCGTTCAACTCTGCTATTTTGCGCGACCTTTGAAGCGTTTCTCGGGGCGCTTCGCGTCGATGAACCGAATATGTCACTAACGTATCTTTCGAATCGAACCGAACTCAAACGTTCGATTTTCCTTCGCGCCCCGTTAGATTGTTCACCCCGAAGATGTCGAATCGCAGCTGCGCTTCTTAGAAGCCGCATGCGGTAGCTGGGCACGCATGTTCTTTTTTTTTTTTTCATATATGGCGGCATGGCGTTGTTCCGCGATCTTCGACATCACATGCACCACACGTGGAGCGTTGCGCATTTCGTACAAGGAGCGAAACAGGTTCCACCCCCCTCCCCCCAAATAGACACACACACTCTCTTTTCTGCTATCTCTCAATCGTTCTTTCGTTATTTTTTCCTTCACACTTCGGTTCTTTAATCCATTTTGTGCGTGGCGAAACAGAGACAGTCAAGCCGACGCGGTCGCAAAAAAAAAATAATAAAAACCTTCCACCAGGGTCGGGCTCGGCGCTGTCGTCGCACAGAAGCGAGCGCGCGCGCGCGCGCGCTCGCCTTCCTTCATCCTATCAGCGACGTTTTCCTCCGCAACTAAAAAAGAAGAGAAAACGAAGGAAAAAGCGCGCGTCGGGTTGTAACAGGCGTTGAAGCCCGCAGTCTCGCTCCTCCTCTGGCCGGCAGCTGCCGGTGTTCGCGCTCCGAACGTCAATTCTCTCCCGACAGAGTTGTCGTACAAGTGGTCCCCTGAGGAGCAGCGCTCTAGCTTCCCCGCCGGCCGCAGGTGTTCCACGTCGTCTCCTTCTTATCCTGCGGCGTTGTGCGCGTTTGCTTCGGAGAGTTCGCAGCCTTCCTTCTGCGTCTATCTTCGCTCGATTTGTTTTTTTTTCTTGCGTGCGCGCTGCTGTTTGAAATCAGCCATAAACGCTGTTTTCTTATTTCTTCCTGCGATTATAGTCCCTCGGATCGTTCACCCCGAAGAGGACGACACCATCTGTGTGACTGCTCGGTTTCCGGAACAACAAGTTTGGTTGTGATACAGCGCGCGTGTAGCCACGCTACCGTTCTTGTTTCTCGCGCCTTGGCGCCGCTGGTACTTTATTGTGAGCTTCGTGGCGACGATTCGCTCGATCATTTTTTTCTTTCTGCCGTTCCCGTTGTTTCTACTGTTCCCGTGACGTGCCAAGAACGCTGCTGCAGGTGACACGACCAGCCTGCGTAGTCGTCGGGAATTTGCCGGCTGTAGCCAAATTTTCTCCGCGCTGCTCGTCGTTGTTATAGATGGGATCTGCCGACGCCAACGGGAAGAGCACCGCTAAGGTCTGCGTCGCCGGAATCAGTTATGTTGGACGCTGTGAAGTGTGAGAAGCGAGCATTCGGGCACGCTATCTGAGTTCACTGTGTGTGTAAGTGCATCGGCGTGAAAAGCGTGTCAATTTTGTGCTCTCTCCCTGCTCGAGTGGACGTTCAAAGGTGGACACTGTCGTGACCTCTGGTAAGTCTCGAAGCCAGTATACACATTCTATTGATTGATCTGCCGGTTGCTCTAGTGATGACTCGTTTCACAGCGTGCGCGTCGTTAATTGCTGTGCTGCACCTGTCGTGTTGGGTGCGCTTAGAGGGCGCGTTCGCTATTCGTGACATATTTGCGGGAAGCGCTGTTACATCTATAGTCGCTTGCCTATTTTTTTTTTTTAAACTGCGCTAAGGAATTGATACGTATACAGGAGCTCATGACGCAGTTTCTTCTTAATCTATGTTTATGTTGGCATGTTGTAACTTTGCGCAGCTAAAAAAAACTAGGAGGCGAGCCTAATCCTGCACTTAGGTGTCTGGTGGTGGAACGCGGTCGTCGGAGTTCATGTGCCCTGGAGCATTCCTTAGTGGCCAAGGACACAGCGGCGGCGTCACGCGTTCGACGCCAGTGAGCCCTCTGCCGTTCTGTAGTCAGAACGGTAGTCAGAAGAGCAACTCGTTACGTGAGCAGGAGAACCGACCGACGCTGTCGGAGGAGTAGGAGCAACGCACTCACGGTCTTCCTTAAAAAAATATTATGTTTTTGCTGAATTTACTGAGCCGACTAGCCCAACAACATGCTTAAACTTCAGTGGTTTATAAGCGAACAAAACGAATGTAAGCACAGTCCCGAGCCATCACTGTCCTATCCAAAACACATTTCTGTGTAGTTACCTACGTTCATTCTGATGACGTCAAGCACCTATTGAGTGATTTGAGATGGTTGATTTGGCATACGCTTGTAGCTTTGGGTGGCTGCCGTCAAGTCGAAAACTTCGACGTCGCGGCATTTTCTAGAAATAAGTTCACTCATCGATTCTCAGCCAATCGTGGTCTTTCTGGCGCGAGCGACGCACCTTTACCTTAAAATATTCTTGGCACTTGAATTTGGCAGAGTGAAAGTGCCTAGGCTGAACACAAAGGAGTTGGCCCGAATCTTCAATAGAGGTGATGGGCAACCGCTCCGCTGGTCTGTGGAAGAAATTTGCATCTTTTTGGTAGCTTTTAGCCGACTGTAGAAGTCGCTTAGTAAATTCTCATGAAATGGGCGGCTTACTTGGTCATTTTGCATCATTACGTGGTCATTTTGCAAACAAGTGCTCTCAAAATATTGTCTCCTTGTCACTTTCCGTGTTGGTCTCCACGGTCTGACGTGCACACAAAGGAGCAGCTTACCGGCCAATGAGTCGTGCCGATGAGATCTAGGATGCGGGGTAGAAGCATGGCCGCAGCGGCCGCATTCGGATGGAGGCAAAGTGTAGAAAAAAAGCAGGAGCAGATAAAGAAGATGTACTTATATTTCAGTTATCGTTAAGGAACCTTAGATGGTCCGAATAAATCCGGAACCCTCCTATACAACAGGCCTCATAGTAATACCATACATTTGGCACATTTGGTAAGGAAAGCATAATTTTCATTTTATTTATGTAATTACAGTACCTTACAGGTCCCACGGGGAGAATTGAGCAAACGGACATCTTATAAAATATATCTATATAAGCATCCCAAATTTGAAAGCAAGGTAAACCAAAATAACTGCAAAACAAGACATTGAACAGCCCCGGAAGCACGATATATACAAGTAATGGTAGAATAAAGAAAACGACACGTTGTTTGCGCTGAACAAGGCGAACATAAATGCAAAAAAAGTTGCCATAGCGCTAGCAGACACGGACGAGGAAGAGACATCACAGGACGAGTGCTGTCAACTGAATCTTTATTGTCAGAAGAAACATTATAAGTGGATGTGCGTACAAGGAAAAGGGCCCATTCACCGCACATGGAAACTTTCCGCGACCAGAGACACGCGTTGACGAACTTAAATCATTTAGATGAAATATGAGAAACTGTAACTATAAAAAAATAGAGATAACAGTTTAACGGCAACAATATGCTCGCCCAGAAGGCAAGGGCTGCCCCGGATACACTCACATGAAATACTGAATTGCTGAGTTCCGAGGTGACCGCAACTGACGTGACGATGTAATCACGATGCACGCCGTTGTGGGACACTCGGAATGAATTTTGAGCACCCGTGGGGGGGGGGGGGGGTGTTTAATGTGCGCCTATGTCTCAATGGCACCTTGGACAAATCGCTCTAAAGCGCATCGGGACAAAGAGGCGCCCCGATGATAGCAAGAAATTGGTGATTGAACCAATCTGGGTGGTGATCGATGCGATTTGTCGAAAATTTCCCTAACTAAACGAGCGTCTTTTATAGGAACCAGGCCGACACACACACACACACACACACACACACACACACACACACACACACACACACACACACACACACACACACACACACACACACATATATATATATATATATATATATATATATATATATATATATATATATATATATATATATATATATATATATATATATATATATATATATATATATATATATATATATATATATATATATATAAGGTTCATTGTTAATCTGTAAGCCATAGCAGTAATTTAGTAATTAATAAGGTATCCTGACGGCATTTATGCAGGATTTATTAATTTATTCAAAAATTTGGTTAAAAGATTTGTCAAACGAGCTTTGTTCTATTGTAATGTCCCCTTACCGGGGTCTATTGACTTTGCAGTGTCCCAAGGAGACAGATGAGAATTACCTCGTTTATAGTGGGTTTGAAGCCCAGAATAATGCTTTTTTGTGTGCAGGATTTTTGCGCGAGCCAGATTGCCGATTTGTTAGAGCTATTATTTATTTCCACTATTACAACGAATATCGCATATAACGAACAAACTGATGGTCCCATTGCTACATCCTTATACCGACACTCTACTGTATAACGACTTCCGAAAGGGAGTTATTGTGTATCTTTAATAGAGTTTATAAACGTAGCAAGCCTCACCATAAAGAGTAGAAGTATTCTTCTTTTTCTTAGAGGTCTATGCGTTATTTCTTTCTTCTTTTTAGAAAAGAGGATCACAAATCATGCGAGACAACGACAAAAAAAAAGACAAAAAAAACAGAGCATCCTCGAAAACTCAGCTTTGATTTGTAAGACAGTAGCACAGGGTCGCAGAAATGCGGAAGCTTTCAGACTCTTTGGGATTGCAGTCTTTCGTGGCCTCGAGATTGTAGCGGTACTGCCGCACAGAAGTTTCGTATTACGAAACAACCCTTTCGACACAACGTATTCCAGACGAAATCATTCAGTGAGTCTTGTTGAAAGTTCAAGGGGGAGTGGCTTTAGCGACAGGGAGTGCAAGGATTTCTTGGTGCGAACCGACGCCGAAGGCGAAATTCGAACCCATAAATGCGTCAAAGACACCACGAAATGATTACAAGTGCTTGTTGTTAAGTAATAATTGCCGACGCACAGCAGAATGCGGAAGTTTGCAGAGGTAGCAGCAGATATTGAGAATCAGAATAATAAGTTTGAAAGAGTCTCAACAAAAAACGTCGCACTTCCTTTCTTCGCAGCATTTAGTTTTTATAACAGCCCCCATCTTTTGACAAAATAACATAACAAAATTGACATTATATCACCTGTTCTTATTTCTTTTTTTACTTAGATGTGCTGACAAGAGAATGTATATATAAGCTGGCGGCCAGCTGTACACCGCTTGAGGCATGACTGGTTCCTTCACGGGAATTATTTTACGTACTATCTACATATAAGTGCACGCAATTGGTGCCGGACTGTAGTCCCGTCAAAGACGCGCGCTAATTTTTGAAATATTTGAAACATCAGTATGTACTCTTTTATAATTGGGATAGCAATTGTATGGGTCCTCCAAGAGAATTTTTGCCGTCGCCGTCATGTTCCGTACAATGTCCAAGTCCATATCATCGCCCCGTGCATCGTATCTTCTGTGTGGGAGTGAAAACGCGCGACGTCTCACGAGGAACGCGGCTCAGGCAAAGATGACACAAGCCGGCCATCTCCGTCGCGCGAAAGGCGCATGGAGATAGGAGCCGGAAAGGGGGTGCTGCATGGATCCTGCAGGAAATGCGTACTTTTATCGACTGGGCGTTGTCACCCGCAGTCGCGCCCGCATCCCGTATCTATACTGTGGATCACATAATGGCTCATAGCTTTTTACGCGTTGTGTACATAGCTCTGTACACGTTGTGCTCATATATTTGTACGTGTTGTGCTCTCACCGCAAAATTTGCGTTGAAGCCACAGAGGGCACGAAGGACACTTGTCTCGCTACAGCGAACGCATACTTCGTATAACCTTCCAACTTGTTTCAATTGAATTCATTGCTCCAACCTTGCGTCGAAACTGACTTTTTTTTTACGCATTACGCATATTCGCGACGCATTGGCAAACACTTGGCGAGCGAGACAAAAAGTTGGTACAAGTGACCGGTTTGCTGCACTGCACAGAAGTATGTAGAAAAGGGAGCGGAAGCAGCATAGATGGAGAGCTAAAATAAAACAGACAAAAACACACACGCAGGAAAAGGTCGAAACACTTGGCGAACTTTTTTTATCTGGAATACCACCGCGGGTATAACAATGTAGTTAACCGCTATTTGCTTTCATCTGTTTTTTTCTCTCTCTTCCGCTCTGCACCACGCTCTTGCAGTACAACTTCAAACGCGTATTGAGAGGTCACCGAGTACCAACTCTTTTGCTTTCTGCTCAAGCCGAACGTCATAAACAGTCATGCCACGTGATGACCACGTGATTAGCCATAAAATTTATGCGTTTGTTGTTTACTTTTGTCCCTCGCTAAAATGATTTATTTTTCATTTTCTGAATAATATTAACGAAATGTGTTACAAAATATATTTCCTTTTTCGTTGATGTGCTGCAGAGACAGCGGTAAATCTTTTCGTAATAGGTATGCCGGGTACTGTAGACATTCTTAGTCGTTACATTTTCACTTTGCTCCGTTTCACGTAGCGGCGTCCACATACGATTTGCACAGGGACCTGTTACGTTATCTGGCTCAACTTGGAGAAACAGAAAAGAGAAAAAAAGAATATCGTGAATAACAATCACCATCCGCCCTTACCGCTACCGCTGCTGAACAAGCTTCTCGTCGTGTGTCCTTCCCGTTTTCGACTCGGGGGAATCGCATTGGATACATGAGACTTACCCTGCGTGCGGTGCATCCCTGCCAGCAGTTTATACTTGCGTCTCATCTTGCGTTGGCTTCGAAAGCTGCGCCTCGCGAAGGAGATAATACAGATAATAAGTACAGAGACTGCACAAAAAACCGGGTTGCAGCAGAGTATGAGCTTTGCGTTTGGTCGGTTTCTTCACTTCGGTGCATTTGTTTGTTTGTTTGTTTCCTTATCAGTATGGCGCACATAGGCGTGCGCACCTGATGGGGAACCCTGCGCGCGCCCATGGTGGCACATACCCACTCAGGGGAGTTCAACATTTAGATAACAATTTATCTGACCATTTAGGCATATTTGTCAAGGGGCACAAAGGCAGAAGAAAGCACGCGGGGGGCGCCACAAGTATGCGCGTGAGATCACGTTTACAACTTTTTGTGGAGCAGCAGCCAGATGCTGTCGGGCACGTGCCATATGCACCAATGACATAATCCGCCACGATATATGCATCCTGCTTGTTTGCGAAAATTCTGCTTAACAACTCACCGGTACTTATTTATTCGCTTATTTATACCGGCGATCCCATCAGGTGTCATGACAGGCATAGCGCCGTGTAAGGCGTTCTTTGTGTTGATACCCTTAGCCCGCGACATTCGCAGCAACCACCGAGCGAAAATTTCTATACGTCTACGTCATTTGTCCGAGCCGATGTAAGGACCATGCACAGTTGAAGACAGGTAACCCAGAATAAGAACATATCATGCCTTCCATGATACGTGGCACAATGAACTCACAAGTGTGTCTTGCTGTGGAAGTGCGAGCGTTGCAAGCGTGTTATGGCCGAAAGTGCGCGGCACCAGTGCCAAGGCGCGATACGTTTTATTTAACAACTCCCATCGCAATATGTAGTTTTAGACGCCGTCAGCAGCAAGCCCTCCTGTTTTAGCGGAAATTACGTTATAGCTCTGGGAGCTGTGGACGTGAACTTTGGGACTCCAAGTTTCGCGAACATTGAGGTAATATGAAACTGGATAACTTAAAGGGACTGCCTACCGCTCGGAAAATTTTTTGTGATTGTGGTGAAAATGAGAAGATCGTTCGTCACATCGGCGGCAAGGAGCATGCTTTTGGCCCATAAAAAGGAATTATACTTTTAATTCGATGTTGAAAATCGCGAAAGAATGACCGCAAGCGTCACCCAACAGCGATGTGGTTCATTCTACTGGTAGGACAAGAAATCCTCGCAGGTAGACTCATTCTGCTTAAAAACAAACATGTATAACTTGAAGTTGTATTTTACGCACTTGAGGCAGCTTTCGGTTGCGTCAGAGAGTAATTTTTTGCTTTTTTTTTTCTCACGCATCCAAATAGGCGCCCGGTGGCGCTGCTTGCGGCGCCGTCTTCAATTTCGTCTGCTGCAACTCATGCGCTATGCCATGCGGCTCTCCGCGCTGGTCGTGCTGTGCCGCTGTATTGTTATTAGGATGTCTCACATGTGCTGCGCAGTGAAGGCGTGCATTTATTGTCTCTTTTTGATGAATCGACTTGGCTTTGATTGCGGCAGAAGTGCTAAAATAAACGCATTGACTGCGATTACAGCAAGACAAGTGTTTTGTAATCGTATAATAAGGCTTCATTTACCCGCTAGCGCGCTGAAAATGACCGTTACATTCATTACAATAGTGTTCAACCAAAATAAAGTAATAATACAGAAATCACATGTGCGTTCGGTTTTAATTTTTACCGGCACTACAATAGTCATCACGTCTACCAACCAGTGTTCTGGGCATGTTTCACGCCAATGGAAGAAAACCGAACGCAGATCGAAAAATTCTGTTATAAAAATTTCTAGTTACTTTCGAGAGAAACCGCTGCAAGGTTGCTTTCTATTGCGGCATAAAAAAAAGAAAGGCGATGAAAGACGATAGACAGTCCCTTTAATGGCGCCCTGCAACACCTTTTTGAGTAATCGTCAAATGGCTTCATTAAAAGAGTTTTTATTGCCTGACAAACCGGCCGCTGCAAAAATATTTAGAATCCGTCAGGTACGAACACTGGAGCTACAGGGAATTGTCGCACGCTGCAAGCGCTTTCCCTCTTCTCTCGTCCCGACGAGCGCGCTGGAAGCTAATCAGGCAGGGATGTCACGGGGGAAACAAGAAACGTAACGCGCGCGTGTTGAGCTTGAGCACTTTTTCTTTTTTTTTCTTTGAACGCGCGGCATACTTTCAGTGTGATTGCGAGCGTGCGCGCGGGCATGTGGCGGACTCTCGCGGCGGCCACGGTAACTACTCAAATCAGCCAATGGCCGTGAATTTGGGTATATGGCGCACTTTTTTGGGTATATGGTATCATTTGTAGAAAGAAGAAGGAACGATTTCTAGCTGACTTTGAGAATTAATTGTAAGTCCCGAGCCATCGTGCCGCTCTATAATGATTGGCTCGCGTGTTCTCGGGAGCCTCGGCTACCGATCGGCAGCGTTTTCCTGACCACGCTCATAAAGTGTTGCAGGGACCCATTAACGTAAATTTATTGACAGGGAACACCGTGTAAAGGGCTCTGAATTAATATAAGCTGTGTGGGTTACTTAACGTAGTATTGAAATCGCGGTAAATAAGAGTTATTTAATTGCACCTATTCGGGAATGCAGCTCCTGTGGTCATGGCATAATTTCGCGGCCCTTCGTGGGCAGGATAACAATGTTACGGACACTATTAACTTTAGAGAACATTACATGAAGCTCTGCCTTGTAGAATGGCGGAAGCATGCGGCCTCCCCAATTCAGAAACTTTCGCCGTCCAGGAAGGAAGGGCGGAACTGGGTGACACCAAATTGAAGATGACAACAACCGGAGCATGCCGAGCGGGCAAAAAGACACAAAGAAATATGAAAATAGCCTCGTAACTGTGCTCTTTCAAATTGGCACTGCTTCTCATCTTTTGTGTTCACAGGATTCTCGCACTTCTGTCTCCTCGTAACTTCCGCCAGTTCGTGAGAACTTCTTATCGGCTGCCCTCTCTTTAGGAACTCTCACCTAGCCGTGCCAAAAGGCGGTGGTATACCGGGCATAAGCAGCCGCCGGCACCAAAGGTCTTCCGGCTGTCTAAGTCAGCAGCGATCTGTACAAATCTCTTTCTTTTTTTGCCAATGTAATTTTCAGTCATCATCATCAGTCCGTTGCAAAATTGGCTTCTCCGCGCTCTGCCGCCCCCCGCCGTAATGATGATGTGAAGATGACGTCGACTGTGATGATGGTTGCGGTCGTGATGATCTGTAGCACTTTTTCTCTTCAATCCCACAGAAAGCTCGCTTACAGCATACTCAATAAAGATAAATAACAATGTCTTAACTAGTACTTGAAGAATGATATCCTTCGGTTACTTGTTGCTCATTTGGCGTGCTTCTGCTGATCCCTAGGTACTGAATTCGAATCCCAGGTGTGGCGGTAGCGTTGTACTTTGCCCACACCACAAAGTTGTCCATACCTTGCTTCGGACGTGAGCGTTGAAAAGTTTCTCGAAGCGACAAAAGCACCGATAAACGCGCATTAAAGGAATCATGAAGCACCCCTTGGGCTTGTTGAAAAAACACATCCTGCAGAAAGCTGACACGGCTATGAACTGCTCAGCCAAATATTGCAGTCGTGCGCGCTGCGTAAAGGCTGCAAGTGGAGCGCGAAGTTGATGTTTTCTCAGGCGCCCTTTTTTCAAACAGAGGCCGGTTCTCACTCTCGTCGGCGGGCGGAGCGCCTGCCGGTTGACGTCGCGTATCTGCTTCTCCGCGTTGCAAAAGACATAACATCCTCATTGGCCGATAGCCGACATAAATCGAGAGCGGCGTTCAGATCAGATGCGCTTCTTGCCACGGAGTTCCGCCACTTGACGGCGCCGCACTCCTCAGTCTGCTAACTTTACATGGTAGCCACGCTCGCGCAAGCGAATCACAGCGGGAGAGCGATCGCGTTTCAGGACGCGCGCTGACGTAACTTCTTTCCCCCGTGCCATCCCTCCCTGTCTAGCTTCCAGCGCGCTTGTTGGGATGAGAAAAGAGAGAAAGTGCTGAGAGCGTCCGCCAAACCCCCGTAACTCCGCTCGTCCTTGACGGATTCGAGAAATCTTTGCGGCAGTCGATTCGGGAGGCAGTTAACTCCGATACTGAGGTCATTAGATCATAACTTGAAAAAGCGGTTCATGGCCACTTTAAGCCGAAAAGCGACCGTCGGGTGGCGTCGCCATCAACACGTGTGGTGCAAAAGGTCATCACGTGATGACGTCAACTAACGACGTCATCATGTCGTCACATCTCGCCAAAATTTGTGACTCACGATGACGTCTCATGAGTGAGTCTCATGATGACGTCATCACATAGCATCATCGCTTGTTGGTGAATGATGGGCCGAAGGCACTGCTAAACCAAGAGAGGCGCCGAAACCTCCCAATGCCTCCAATACCGGAGGCAATGCCAAACCACAGTGGGTGAAGAAAGCTCCCTAAGGAAGGGTGGGGGAGGCTCAGTACAGTACAGAAGAAGATTGCTTTCACTTTCGAGTGGTCTTAGGAAATGTATGAGGGAACGTGTGACATTTCTTTGCCTTTCGTTCACATTTTTTTTCGCCGTCATGTCATGGATTGTCGTTGTCTTGGGTGGCCGACTACTTCACTATTTAATGTAGAGAACCCGCTTTGGCAAACCTTCATCCAGAGGCTTCGACACGCTCGAGAGAGGTGTGACACTGCCTGTTGAACGCTCCCCTCTGCAGAACATTTATTGCGATAGCAAATATATGGACACTCTCGGCTGGTTTTCCGTCATGTCCCGGATGTGTATATGTATTTATATATAAATAAAATCCACAAAAAAAAATAAGTCAGAAGAAAAGGATTTCCGAAGCGCGCCACAGGGATTCGAACCTTCGACCCCTCGCTGCGCAGCGCGCTGCTTTAAACAACTCGGCCATGCGCCACCGGCTGTTTAGCATAACAACGGCGAGCTATTTATATACGCCATTTAACGCTAACGGCACGCAGAGCTCGGAGGTGCTTCAGTATGTGTAGCGAGGTTGCCCGCAGGGCGCGCTTTAAAGCAACGCTCCTACATTTTCCTTCAGACGTGCACTAAAAAGTGGCCCATTTCTATACCCACTGACGATGTGTACCGCCGAGTAAACGTAGGGAGCCTTCATGTGCGCGCCTCCGTACACGGAGGCACGGAGGCGCGCACATGAAGGCTCCCTAAGTAAACGATGCGTCGAACGCTACCGCGCGACAGGAGACACGGAGGGGTCACTCCACGCGCCGCAGTTTTAAAGGGACACTAAAGAGCAATGCGATTTTTCTCATGTTAGTAAATTACTCGTCCACGATACCAAAAACACCACGCTTGCTGCGAGAAGACGCTTAGTAAGCAAGAAAACGGGCAAAAACAAAATGTGGGTGGCGACGACACCTTGAGGTTTCCGTACCATTCGCCGTGACGTCACATCTTTTGACGGCGCCTACTAGGGACCACGTAGTCCCTGATAGCTAAAAATGAAGTACATTGTCCCCTGAGGGAGCCATAGACTAAACATACCAAGTTTGGGGTAATTTTGTTGGGCCAATGGCGTCAAAATACGATAAATACACTTTGAAATCCCTGACGTCACGCAGGGAGATTTCGGCGCGTAATTTAAAAAGGAAACTTTGAACTTGATTTTATCCTCTATTAATAAACCTATGATGGCGAAATTAACGACATTAGAGTTCTCAGAGCAGAATTTATCGATTTAGGCCAATTCATTGTTTCTCTTTAGTGTCCCTTTAAAGAAAAAATTGGCCGCGTATCTGCGTGCTTCGCTGCAAATGTCGTCTAAAGACGATAGAAGAGGCGCTGCGTGAGATATGGGCCATCTGGCAATACGTCGGGAAACATGAGTGCTGTGTTGCGGGCTGGTAGTCCCGGCGCAGCGGCAGGCGAAGACCGGCGGTGACCAACGCGACCGGTGGGGACGCCGGCCAGCCCGAACACGCTGTTTGGCGCGATGCGCCGAAGGAGAAGAAACGTCCGCACTCAACGAGTACTCTCCACAAACTTTACACGTCGCCTGGGTAAAACAGGAATGCCAGAGCGGCGCCCCCTGTCATTCGTACAATGCAATACTGAACCGAAACCGAAACACAACATGAGCTTGTGCAGAGGGCACGGAGGAAGACAAGTTTCAGCGCAGTCGCATTTTCAGCTCACCTTAAGAAACTAGGGTTGTAACATTGTAGGGCGAGTAGGGCCAGGAAGACCGTCACGACGAAAACCTGCCTCCTCAGTCGTATTCGCCTGAAACGTTGGTGTGGCTTCGCGTTCCCTCCTCCGCTCCTGGCCTTTCCACAAAGCTACTGCCTAAGTACGAAGGCCCCTACCGTGTCCTACGTCAAGCATCCCAGTTAACTATATGATTGAGCCTGTTCAATCATCTACGAACCGCCGTCGTCGCGGCCGCGAGACTGTTCACGTCGATCGACTGAAGCCGCATTATGACCCACCAGTTGTACCTGTTCCTTAGGTCGCCAGGATGGCTCCTTTTCCGCGGGGGAGTGATTTGTAACATGGTAGGGCGCAGACAAGAACGCCTGCGAAAGAAGAAGACGAAGACGGTTGTTGTTGGCGCTCGCGCTTGCTCGGCTTGGACCGCTGATCGCTTCAGCTGTGGCAATCTTTTAAGTCTCAACGTTAAACGCATACCATCAAGGTCTTTAAAATTGCGTATCTATGTATTTTCTGTTAAAGGAACACACCGTCTAATACTTACCTAGTGATGTTGCGCCTCAGATATGCGTAATATTTACTTTTTGATCGACAACGTTCACAAGTATGAACAGCCGTACCAGTTCAAGATGGGTGGGCGGTAAGCAAGTGGTTCAACTTTGGCCGGTTGGCTGAATCGGGTGACGTGCCGACAAACAGAAAGACAGACAGACAGAAAGACAGACCAAAATTTCTGCGTTTAAGTTCCCCAAGAAAGACTATCGTCTTTAAAATAAGTCTAAGAGCGTCGGGTTGTAGCACGCTGCTCAAACACGAAGTAACAACCGTAACAGTTCACGCTCGTCCTGTGTGTACTTACCTGTGCGTTCTTCTCGAGTGCCCTTTACTGCCTCTGGGATGGCTCTGTAATAAGCTATCGGTTGTGTGTTTACAGAAATTGGCAAACGTAGGTTCACGCTTTCCCCTCGCGATAAAGGGGCGAGACGCACTTAACTAATCCAAGCTCCCCCAGCTACCGTTTCTTCTCTGTTTACGTTACCATTGCTGCACTTATAATGAACAAGAACTCTCTAAATTTAGCTATTCCTTGCGGCAGATACAGTCGCTGGCGTGACAGCTGGACACGGTGAGTAGTAAAGTCCGAAACCACTGCCTCTCGCGAACTGCGTACAAGCAAAACCAAAGAGGTTATCCTTAAGCCACTTCGCAAACTCGCGGCGCTCTGCCGCAAAGGCACACTATTTACGAGTCGCCGACTCCCTGGCGGCTTCGTTTGGTATGCCGTGCTTGTTCGCGAGCAGCTTCACTGATGGTACGATGAATGTGGCAGTGTTCGTGGCAGCCCAATAACTTGCAACGCGCTCGGCATGCCACATGCGCCAGGCGCAGTGCTTCCCGCTTGCGTATCCCTCGTTGGCACGAAGTGTATTCACTTTCGTGGCATTCGCGTCACCGCACCGCGACCAGTAGTCGCGGTGAGCCAACTTTCACACACATGGTGTGGACGTGCACACAATACACTGAAAGCGTCACGCACGGTAAATACGCGGGAGGCTCTCTTGTGTACCACTGACCCGGCACAACAACTTCGGATCACTTCAAACGCATTGGAAGCCGCGGCATTCCAAGGGATTCCTGTGGACCTCTTGAAAGCAGCGTAACCGACCTCCGGATCGGTTCCCCCTCTTCTAGGCGCAATAATCAATCAGTCAATTACATGCCGATGTCGCTGAATACGTTTCCGCGGCACTTACCGCTGAAGCATCGTCATTTGATGTCATTGCAAATGAAACAGCAGGCGGCTGGAAAACCCTGCTTCTGCACGTTTATGGCGAATTCCATTGAGAAAACAGGAGTAGGGGCGCCGTGCATTGAGGAGTGGGGAACAGAGCACTGGGAGCAGTGTCACTCAATCTGCCACTGGAATGTGGCACGCTTCCGGAGAGCAAGTGTGAGAGTAAAAAAAAAAACAAGCGAAGAGAAATGTTATGCATCCCAGCATCCTCTGCCGCAAAGCACGTGTGATCAGAGCCAGGCGGCCGGGGAAAGCACGTGTGGCGGTGATCGGTAGGACGCACTCGCCTCCTCGCCATCCTGCAAGGTTGCCCCTTCCTACTATTACGTGATGGAATCGCAACCTCAGCGCATCCTGCTTTCTCTGATGCAACGCCAGCCACCGTCTACTTAAGAAGGTAAAGGGAATTTGATTGCTTTTTCGCTCGTTTGAGCGCGCACGCCGCACATGCAACACGCCGTGCATTCTCCCGCGCGTAGCCACGCGTTTAGTGATTGTGTGTAGCGACCCCAGCCATCTAGTCTTACCGTAAAATGTCGAGCAAGCACCCCCCTTACGGTGAAGGATAATCCGACCAGATTTTGAGGAGAGGGGGGGGGGCGCTTGCTTAATCCCGGACCGAAATTGAAGATCGTCCAGTATTTCGGCAAGACGACGACGCTTTGCTGCCTCCGTCCCCCGTGCATCTGACAGGCAAGGTGGACGATGTTGGGTAACAGGTGTCTCAGCTTGCGACTGCTTCTGCGCAAAGCTGATAGACGGAGCGATCAAGGCGACGGTGAGTTAAGGCAAATTTATATACATATATACAGAGGCGTTACATATTCGGCGCTGGGGTCGACAGCTTATGGGGCTCGCACAGCGCTGCGACGACGACCCGGGATTTCTTCGTTTGCTGTTCTCTCTCCGCGCAGCTTGGTTTTTTTATAGCCCTGGCCGACCCCTTGCATCAGTCAGTAGTTGAACCCTCCAATCAGGAACCGCCGTGAGTCGCTGGCTGGAACCGGATCCGCGGGAGAGAGGGAACGGGAGAGATTTCCGTCGGTTGCGCCAGACGCAGCGCCGGAGTTGCCGGGGATTGCGTAAGACTCCCACCTCGTTGCATCAGCGGGTGGTGACGCTCGTTGCGTCAGAAGTTCTACCAGCTTGAATGCCTTGTTGAAGCAAGGAAGTTTGGGTTGGGAGCCCTGGCATAACAACGAACACTACCAGAATCTACCGCAACGACGTCAAAATTGTTGGAGCCAGAGTACCCCACACGCTTCGCTGCCGCCATTGCCGCCGTACACGAGGAAGCGAAATACAAACAAGTGAAGAGGATTGTTCGGAGGGTATGACTAGATATGACGTTAACAAGTCACGTGACTTCCTGCGCTCTCCGCTCACTCCGCTTTTCAAGGGGGAGCAGACTGGACTGCTCTTCGCTGCTCTCGGCGCAGCAAAAGCGCTCTCGCTCTACCACTTAATGACAGTGCTCCCACTCCTGTTCGACTACCGAAGCACGGCGGCTCTGAAGAGAGCACTTTCAGCGTGTTTTTGAGTGATCCTGCTCTCCCAATGGAATCCACTCCACTCCGGAGGCAACCAGACGTCATAGCCTAACACGAGGTGATAGAAAATACACGCGGCGAAACTCTACATCAACGCTGTCAGAGAAGAAATCACAATCATGCAGTCAAGGCGGAGGCAATTATTCTCCGCTACGCTAACGCCTATCCAAGTCAGTCGGCGCTCGTTAGTGTGACGTTGAAGTGGTTCGCCTCACCGCTCTGTGATGGCGGCACGATACCTATCAAGAGAGGAGAGAAAGTATGGTCGTGTCGATAGCGTTCTTTTCAGTGCACCCGGCTAGTCTTTTTCTGGGCAATGGACCCCAACGAGGCGTACTGGCGAAATACTTCCTTCTGACAGAGTTTTGTGTGACCTAGTATACGTGCCCCTATTGTGACGTCATTTCCGTGCCAGTAAATTCTTGATGGACACCGGTATAAAGCACTTACTTGTTTAAAAACATCTGAGGATTCGGGTGACCTATAAGTGTAATTAAAAACAAAAGCCATGAATGCAGAAAAAACAACATTATAGTGTAATACAAATTTAGAAGTCAGCGACATTTCCTCCTCAAAGGCGGATGCACACGAGCCGGCACCAGTGGGCGCGCATTCCAGACTGACGTCGTGAGCCGGACGGTCGGTGACCCCGTCTTCGGAGTACGTTGCTGAGTGCATGAGCGGGACTATTTCTTTAGTCGCGGAGATGGTCGGCTGTCGCGCTTCGGCGTGTGCATCGGGGCGTGCGCATGAAGCGCGCGCGCTGATAATGGGAGAGCACTTGTCACGTCGAAGCTTTTCATCGGATGCACGATTGGGTTGACGTGTCAATAGCGACTACAGCGGGAGTCGATTTTTCTGCGCAGTAAATGCCAGCGTCATCTCTCCGCCGTTGTCTCCACGAAAATGTTACTGACGTTACAAAGAGCATTCTCTTCTTTCAGCACACCTTTCGCTCTATGACCATCTGTATAGAACACCGAACAACACTAGGAACTCGCGCAGCCTTGGAGGCGAGCCCTGGTGATATCGCTTTGGTGATTTCTGTTAGGCGAAGCTCTTACACCTGTACTGCGTATATATATATATATATATATATTATATATATATATATATATATATATATATATATATATATATATATATATATATATATATATATATATATATATATATATATATATATATATATATATATATATATATATATATATATATATATATATATAGATATATATATATATATTATATAATATATACGACGTTAGTTTTACGCGTGCTTCGCGCTTTACTAATTGCGCTACTACGGATGCTGTTACCAAGTCCACATTATCGTGCATTGATGTAAGTTCCCAATATGTTCAGCTTGCGGAAAGCAAGGTACCTACAGCTGAGTACAGGGTGTCAACGCCCATACCTCCATTATACATTATAATATTAAGGAGGTTAGGACATGCAGGTGCCCCCTCTGGATGCGCCCGTGCATATTGTTACGGTGAGATGCGTTGATTTACAGGAGACGATGGATGCGATAGTGCAGGGATCGAGCAGATCACACTTCGAGCCAACGTCGTTCTCCTTTTCTTCCACGAGTCCCCCCAGTGTCGTAGCAATTCTCCCTTTGCAGACGATGCTTACCGGGCGGGTCAGTTTTCGTTTCGATTATGAAAGCGTTTGAGACGGGCAACATGTGTGACGCTGGTCTTGGTTGAGCGGCGGTCAGTAAACAAGAGCCGAGATATCACGTATGTGAGTGACATCGCTAAGACGTGCCATGACAACAAAGGGGCCGGGGTAGTGTGCGTGGAACTTTTCGCATAGGCCTCATTTGCGAAGCGGCGTCCAAAGCCGCACCAAATCGCATTTTTCGTGCAATACGTGTTGGTCAAGTTCGTCGTAACGGTTCGTATAGCGTTTCTGCGAAGCGAAAGTACGAAGGCAGGCGATACGCCGGGCGGCGAAGGGTTTCGTGGAGAGTGGGTTGGTCGGTTTCAGGGAACGGAAGAATAGTGTCGAGAGCTGTGCGGGGTTGGCGTACGTAGAGCAGCTAAAATGGACTGTATCTGGTTGTTTCGTGCTGTGCAGTATTTTAGGCAAAAGCTATGAATGGCAAGACGGCGTCTCAGGTTTTGTGTCCTGCATCAACATGCATGAAAATCGTGTTCACGGTAGTTCTGATGATTCGTTCGGTTAGACCGTTAGTGCGGGGGTGATACGGGGAGCTGTGACGAAAATGAGATGCAGCAAGACGAAGCAGGTGTTCAGCTACATCGGCAACAAATTGCCGCCCACGATCACCGATGATGACACGTGGGGATCCATGGCGTAATGTAATGTGCGACAGCATGAAATGCGAAACTTGAGTGGCCGTTTCTGCAGGAATTGTCGCAGTTTCGGCATAGCGTGTCAAGTGGTCGACGTCCACTATAAACCATCGGTTGCCGTTCGTTGATCGCGGAAAAGGGCCGAGCAGGCGAACACCAACGACTTCATACGGTGAACCGGGGGGTGTTATGGGACGAAGAAGTCCTGCTGGCTCGCTTTTCGGACGCTCGTAGCGTTGACACTGTTCAGAGCTCTCAACGCGTGCAGTTACACTTTGACGCAATTTCGGCCAGAAGAAGCGTTCTTGTGTGCGTTGAAATGTCCTGGAAAAACGCATATGTCCAGACGTAGGATCATCGTGTATTGCTCGAAGTACGCGATGTCGCAAACTTGTCGACACAAATACAAGTAAACGGGCGCCTTCGCCGGAATAATTCTTCTTGTAAAGAATACCATCCTTTAAGACAAAACGACGTCGACCGTTGGTTCCAGAGATCAAGAAAGGGGCGAGGCTCTGCGTTGCTCCGCGCGAAAAGTGGCCAGGTCGGAAAATAAGGCATCGACAGCTGCTCAATATTCATCGATGTCTGCGTCACACTCGGTTATCGGAAGGGGAAACCGCGAGAGGCATCGGCGTCGGCATAACGACGACCGCTAGTGTAAGAGACTTCAATGTCATGTTCTTGCAATCGTAACGCCCAACGACCTAGAATATATATGCTAACTCATCAGCGTCGCTATTTACCGACACGCAGTGCCAGGCCCGTAGCCAGGAATACTTTTTTAGGGGGGGGGGGGGCATTTGCTGAAAACCTTGACTATTTGAGAAAAACACCTATTTTCATTATTTATTTTTGGTAAAAACACCTACTTCACCAAAATTTCGGGGGGGGGGGGGGGGGGGGGGGGGGCTCTAGGCCTCCACCTCCCGACTACGGTGCTGCGCAGTGCACCCTGACGGGTCGTTGTGGTAGACACAACGCAGCACGGAGTGCTGAAACCACTGAGTGAAGCGCGAAATAAATTCACGACGAAAAGCGTCGATTACGATATTTTCTACCACGTTCGCAAAGTGCGCAGTGAACGCGATTTAGCGTTCTTCATATAGAGATTTTGTGAACGTGGCTTCGCAATAAAACCAAGAGGAAGCGTAGTCACAGAATCAATCTTCGCGACCGAAAGCCCATTTTCCCATTCTCTCGTTTCTTTCTGGTTTATTTTCTCTTTTTTTCCCTTTTTGGCCACCATGCTGTGTTGGCCCAAACTTGGCCTCCAAGAATGAACGCATTCATCGAAAACACGCCGTGTGCGGTAGATTTTAACCAATAGCTCTCGCGTAGCAGAAACACTCTGACCTACCACGCGCTGTGATGAAACAGTTGCGTGTTAGGCGGCATCGTGTAACTCACTTCTTTTTACCTGCACACTCCACGAAGCGCGTACCGGCAATCGCTCGCTGACAACTGCAGTTCGGGACCCTAGCGTGACTGAAGAACAAGCTTTAAGAGAGAGAACAGTAGAGGGAGGGCCCCGGTTGGCTACGCTGTGCTTAGGAAGGGGAAAGCGGGTGCGAAAATGGAAGATAAAACATGCGTCACCGATGTAGAACCGGCGTAAGGCAGTTTAGAAATAAAATATTAAGGCGTTAAATGAGCGACCCGTACTTGAAAATGTTGGTCACGAATTAAAGTAAACGAGAACAAATTTCAGAGTGCGTACACTCAAAACGGGAATGCTGATGATCGCATAAAAACAGACTGCATAGAAATTTTTCGTAGAAGCCATGATTGGTTGGACGCGTCAATAGCGACTATAGGCACCGTTCAGTCGAGTTTGCCAGTCTGACTGCAGCGCCAGAATACATAGCCTAGCGGATAAAAAAAGCAACCTTGAGACGGCCTCAATGAAATTGGAACGCGACGCGTGCGTTTCGCGCCCTGCATCTGTCGGCGGATTGTGGCCGGGATCCGTGGCCGGGACACATGCGGGACGCGAGCACGCGTCTATTTTCTGCGTGCCCCTAACGGTGAATGTCGAAGACTTTGAGACGAGGCAGTGTGAGCAACGCAGCTCCATCTGGTCAGTGTGCGGTGCAAATACAGAGGGCGTCGATTTTCTGGCGGCAAATGCCAGCGTCGCGCGTGTGTTCGCCGTTGCCTCCTCGAAAATGTTACTGACGTCAAACGGGCGTTCTCTTCTTGCACGATGCCTTTAGCGCTATTCGTATCTGTATATAGAACAGTGAAGAACATTACGAATACGCGGATACTAGCGTCTGGTTAACCTCCCTGCCTTCATCTTCGTTCCCTCTTTGCGAATATGCGCGTCTTCAAGGAACGATGTTTCTTTGCAGGAGGGTTTGGTAATCTCGCCATTTTGAAGCTTTCTTTATGATGTAGTATACCCTCTGATACCGCATTGGGTTTAATTAAGCAAATCTTTTATGAATTACACATTTCGGTGGCGGAGGTATCATACGCAAAAATTACACCACCTCCCGCTAAAGGGGACCATGAGGCGATGCGAAGCCGGAGCACTTGCAGGATCGCGTTCCGTTGGCGTTCGTTGCGCATGCTACTGAGCTCGGTCAGATTGTTATCGAACCAAAGTTGGTCGCACACGTTGTAGCTGTGCCCGAAGATCCGGTCGAGGAACTAAAGCTGGAACCGGGCGTCGGCACCGTCGAAGCCCGGGCGTTGAAGTTGTCTAGCGAGGCGTTCTGCACGGGCGTTGGACTCGCGTCTTCTGTCCGCAGCCGACGCGCTGGCTCGACGCTGACACTTGGCTTCGACGTCGGCGTTGCGTACGGCGGGGTTTGCTTGCCGACGCTGCCGTTGCGTTTCGGCATGTCGAGCCCGCGTTTCATCCGTAGCAGTTCCCCGCCGACGTTGCCGTTTGCGCTAAGCTTCCCTTGCCAGGTTCTCGGGGTCCGCCTGCCGACGTTTACGTTGCGCTTCGGCGCGTCGAGCCTACCGCTGCTCCGCGATCTCGGCAGGCGTTAGGGTATTACTGTAACTGGCGCCGACGTTCACGTTGGAACTCATGACACCGGCGCAGTGACTGAGCGTTTGTACGACCTAACGCGAGCTTTTCATCTAAACGAGGAGTGGGAGTGGAGAGGGGGAGTGGGATTGGTGAGGGGAGAGGAGGAGTGGCGAGAGGGTTTGCGCATGCGCAGTAAGGGTGGTCACGCCGCACACTGTTTGAACTCCTCCATAGGATGCTTCGCATCTAAAAACCCGGCGCCGGCGAGTGTACAGAAATGCAGGTGTACACAAATAAGACCATCGAAAGCGGGCCTGTCGCATGCTTATTTCTTTGCGCCGTTTTCCAATGATTGACGCTCTATCATTCGTTGTCTTGTTGGCAATCAGCCGCTTCTGATATGGCAATCTGGTCTTCCATCTAGGTTACTTGTAAGTGCACGTTACCACATTACATTGTTACCTTTCATTGTTGCGTTTCATTGTTGCATTTCATTGTTTTATGCATGACGGTCGTTGTTGCCTGTAGCAACTGAAGTGCTGCGCTGCTAAGCATGTGGGTGAAGGTCCGATTCCTGGCAAGGAGGAAGGGAAGCGTTAGGAGGGAGCATTGCGCAATTCGATAGAAAGAAATAAAGATAAAAAAGAAAGAAAGGAAATGAGAAGGCCGGGCATGTGCACGCCAAGCTCCGCTTGCACCCATTTTTCCGATAGGGAAGAGCTTCTAATTTTCTATTTTCTGTTTTCTGAAGAAAAAAAAGAAAAAAAGAAAATTTGCTAATATAATGTATTCCTTGCTATCGCAGGTGAAACGAGGCTATCGCGGAGCTGTGAACTAAACATGCTTTGAGCACAAACAAAAGAACGGGCTGGGGTGTTGTTGAACATGCACCCTGATGCCTTGGCGATGTTCAGTAAGAATTGTGCAGGGACGTGTAAGGAAAGGGAACGATGTCATTTACACCAACATACCCCACACGAAGTAGCACGTTCGCGTTAGCGCTTAGACACAACCTGGCTGACAGTGGCACGCAGGGCGAATCGTGGACGTTGTGCGTTAGCTTGAGGTTGGATTCTTTTACACGAATTAAATGAACAAACGTAGCCTTTGTGCTTAACTCTACGCTGTGGTGAGCGGAAAATAAGTCTTGGCTCGCTGTGAAACCAGAAGTGCGCATGTGCGTATACAAACTCATTGCGGCTAGGTGGGAAGCCTTGCGAGTTACCTGAGTCATACATTTCAGCTCCAGGTCTAGTCTCTGCAAGATGTTCAAGTGATGTGTTGCAGCGGATGTTCCTGTATATGTTGCAGAAATTTGTACACATCAGTTATCAGATCACGTTCGATGTTGCTTTTATAGGTGGATGAACACGGTTGTCAGAATCCTAACTGAAAGAAAAAAATGAAAGCGACCCTATCCCTTCACTTGGGTGTCTGGCAGGTGCACTCGTACATCGGAGTTCGTATGCCACGGTGTACTCCTTGGGTTCACTTTGGGTTTCGTCGCACTGTCGAAGTAAGTGGATCTCAGAGGCCACGCGTAGTTAAGATCCGCAACAATATCCCAGCTGAACACAAGAAAGAGTCTTCTCTATCAATGAACTCATTGAGTTAGAAGGGGAACGTTTGGGCGTGTTGGTTATTCATCGTTCATCAGCAACCATAGCGCAACAAAGAACACGGGACAAGGAAGTGACCAGGACAAGCGCTCTCCTGGAGAGCGCTTGTCCTGGTCACTTCCTTGTCCCGTGTTCTTTGTTGCGCTATGGTTGCCGATGAACGATCATTGAGTTAATTTCCATTGATCACCATGACAGTTAATTGACCATTGTCTTATGTAAACGCGTGCTCCCATATCATATGTATCCGATGTAACTCTTAACTTGAACGAGAACCATGGATTCCGTACGATTTTTATTTCTTTTTTACAAGACTTTTTCTGAATATTAGGAAAACCGGAAGTGCTTGACTGGAAGTGTTTGAAAGAGAAACGAGAGGGTCGCTCATTTGATCATCCCACTGAAACGGACTCAATACTCAGACGTTATGTCAACCATACAGGTCTTCGTTCGTCTGTCATCCCACCCCTTGAATGCAAGAGGTAACGCACCCTTGGTATTCCATGACAAGCAACGCATTCGGGTCAGTGAAACCAAAGGCGTATCGATTGCATTGTTTTGCTTGACAGTTTGTTTTAGTGACGAATGCTTTGTTTGACGCTTTGGCAGTGCGCGCCTGTGGCATGGAACGGTGCCTTCAAACATTGTCAAGGCACCGATAAGTTCCAACTACAGAGGTTATTCGCTTTGTATTTGCAGTTATAGTGGTTCGTTGGCCGTGTCGCTTAACTCCACAGCAGCGTAGCAATTGTTCTCGCTCTTTTATGAGATGCAGCATAAAACCAAAGTGCGCACTGTTTATCACGGCACATTTGGAACATTACAAAATTGTCGTTGAAGACATGGCGAGAGTGAAAAAAAAAAGAGTAGTGCGAAGACAAAGGAAGTGGTAGACCTAATGGTGTTGCCCTCCTCTCCCCCCCCCTCTCCCTCACTTCACTTCTCGCCCCTTGAAGTTGCTATACTATACTATACAAGGTAGTTCCACTATAGACGTGAAACCTGGGGAGGTGCGAAGCACCGGTGTTTCCCATAGATACATGTCGATAGCAACTAGAGCACGCTGTCCTCTCATTGCTACAGACAGCGTCGCCGACATTGTCCAGCGCCCATCGAAGAAATAGAGCTTTTCCTGTTCGCGCCATCTTATTAGCCTTATTTGCACCGCGCTACGAGAACGAGGACGTATGAAAGGACACAACACAGACGCTGTGTTGTGTCCTTTCATACGTCCTCGTTCTCGTAGCGCTGTGCAAATATGTCGATCACAAATCACCAACTAGCCCTTGCTGCCGTTATCTTATTAGCCACTCGGAGAAGCGCACGTGGCGTTGTCTGTCGCAGGCGACCGCCCATTCTCGGGAGCTTTGCTTGAGCGAACGCGCTGTCTTATTTGCCATTTGCATTACCGTGACAGGCAACGACAGGAGACACCGTGACGGGCTACGACGACAGCAGACGCCGACAGCCCGAGGGCATAAGGTGCTTCGCACCTAAAAACGGGGAAATCAAACGTTTTGATCTGCCACTTCGAAAGCCGTACGGGTTCCTCGTTCGCCATGAAGCGAAAGTACTGAATGCCGTGTTGTACGTAGTGTCTAGATTGCGCAAATCTCATGCATTTACTTCGGGCATGGTGCCGCTTGTCCTGTTTATTGTATGTTGAGTGGTTGAGGTAAGTATGACTAGTAATTGAATGTACAGCGATTCCACTTTTGTCAGAAAATCAGACTGCTCGATCGCAACGTTAATAACCGCAGGCTATGCATCTGTCAATCTGGAGTCCGTCTACGTTCAGTGTACGAATCATACACTAGGTAGTACAAATATGAGACTCTGGCATAATGCTTGAAGATTGTAAAAATGCAATCGTTATGCCTTTCCTCAAACCTCGTGAACTCCCAACTTCCCCAAGCAGCCACAGGCCCGTTGTATTAACAGGTTGCATTTAAAAAAAAGAAAAAAAAACAAAAAAAACATTCGAGGGTATTATAAAACATAAGACTCACTTTCATTCTTGAATCTAGACACCTTATAGACTCACAGGAGCCTTCTTTATATGATCGAAGAGTATTACTAACCCTGTCCTATGTTTTGAGAATTAAGTCATCACCTGAACACATAAAATACGACATTGCCACAAAACGCGACTCCCGCTTACACTTTCTCAAGAAACCACACTTAAGCAAGCCACATATCTTACTTTTCGAGGACTACTGCCGCACGTATGTCAGCCCTGATGATGCACTCAACGTCGCCAAGAAACCGTCGCCAACGTCGCCGAGACTGCCGCCATGGTTCGAGCTGGCGCAGCTACGTGATTCCTCATTAAGCCATCTAAAGAAAGAAATCACACCATCGGAACACTTAATTCAAGAATTCCGTGCACTGAACAAAAAATATAAGGATTACGCTGAATTTTACACAGATGGCTGGAAGCCAAGAAACCATGTGGCTATTGGGATCGTGACTGGGGAAAGTGCAGTTATTGTGAGAGTACCTAATCGTTTTTACCGTTGTTTCAGCTGAAGTGTACGCCTTGTGTGAAACAGTTCGAAAAATCATCGCTGGCAACCACAGGAAAGCGATCATATACACAGATTCATTTAGTGCGTTACAAGCTCTACATAATAAATCTGAGTGTGAGCCATTCGTTAGCGACATTTTAAACGTGATGTTTTTAAAGAGCGAGGTACTGTCTGTCCGTTGCTGATGGTTCCCAAGCCATGTTGGGATGCCGGGCAACGAAAAAGCAGATGAATGCGCCTCTTCGGCATCACACAAAGCACTTGCAAAAATAAGATAGCCTGGGAACAATTCTACGAGCACCGTTAGCAAAATGGCAGCAACAGTGAGGCACTTGTACAAATAATAAGCTCCACCCATCTGGTAAAGACCATACTTGGTGAGTGGAAGACCTGTCGTCACCAACAGCGGTTTATCGAAGTTATGCCGACTCCGCATTGGGCACACACACTTGACACGCAACTTTTTGCTCACAAATTAAGAACAACCAACACGTGAAAAATTCTAAGAACCGTTAACACTTGTACACATCTTAAGCACATGCCCCGATATTGAAACACAGAGACAACAATATTTCAGCAAACTATACAAACAACACACCTTTGCACCCTGTTCGACTTAGAGATAGACCTCTAGTACCCTTGCCTGACGTGATAAACTTTCTATAAGAATGCGGCTTTCTAAATGAGCTTTAGAACTTCATAATTTCACGGTGCATTCGTTAACATCTTGCGACTGGCGCAGCATTGCCTCAGCTGCCTTTGCGCCATAAAAACAACCGAATGAACTAACTAGGCATAACACGGAAACCCATGCGAGAAGCATATGCAAGCTGCCTGCCCAGTCTCATCATCATCATCATCATCATCATCATCAGCCTGACTACGCCCACTGCAGGGCAAAGGCCTCTCCCATGTTCCGCCAATCAACCCGGTCCTGTGCTTTCTGCTGCCACGTAATACCTGCAAACTTCTTAATCTCATCTACCCACCTGATTTTCTGTCTCCCCCTCACGCGTTTGCCATCTCTTGGAATCCAGTCAGTTACCCTTAATGACCACCGGTTATCCTGCCGACGTGCTACGTGCCCGGCCCATATCCATTTCTTCTTCTTGATTTCAACTATGATGTCATTAACCCCCGTTTGTTCCCTGACCCACTCTGCTCTCTTCCTGTCTCTTAAGGTTACACCTATCATTTTCCTTTCCATCGCTCGCTGCGTCGTCCTCAATTTAAGTTGAACCCTCTTTGTAAGTCTCCAGGTTTCTGCTCCGTAGGTAAGTACCGGTAAGATGCAGCTGTTATCTACCTTCCTCTTGAGGGATAGTGGTAGATTACCATTCATGATTTGATAATGCTTGCCGAATGAGCCCCAACCCATCCTTATTCTTCTAGTTATTTCACTCTCATGGTTCGGCTCCGCGGTTACTACCTGTCCTAAGTAGACGTACTCCTTTACAACTTCCAGTGTCTCGCCACCTATCGCAAAGCGCTGTTCTCTACCAAGATTGTTCCACATTACTTTAGTTTTATGCATATTATTTTCAGACCTACTCTTCTACTTTCCGTATCCAGTTCAGTAATCATGAGCTGCAATTCGTCTCCCGCGTTACTCATCAATGCAATGTCATCAGCGAATCGTAGGTTACTGAGATACTCTCCATTAACTCTTATCCCTAGCTCTTCCCAATCTAGGGCCCTGAAAACCTCCTGTAAACACGCGGTGAATAACATTGGAGAGATCGTGTCTCCCTGCCGTACGCCCTTCTTTATTGGGATTCTGTCGCTTTCTTTATGGAGGACTATAGTGGCTGTGGATCCGCTGTAGATTTCTTCCATTATGTTTATATAGGCTTCGTCGATGCCTTGATTCCGCAGTGCCTGCATGACTGCTGATGTCTCCACCGAATCAAATGCCTTCTCGTAATCTATGAAGGCTAGGTATAGGGGTTGGTTGTATTCCGCGCATTTCTCTATCACCTGATTGATAGTATGAATATGGTCTATTGTTGAGAATCCTGTACGAAATCCTGCCTGGTCCCTTGGTTGATTGAACTCCAATGTCGTATTAATTCTGTTAGCAATTACTTTTGTAAATAGCTTGTAGACAACCGACAGTAAGCTTATGGGCCTGTAATTTTTCAGGTCTTTGACGTCCCCTTTCTTATGGATCAGGATGGTGTTGGCATTCTTCCAAGATTCTGGTATCCTCCCCGTCGAGAGGCACTTCGTATACAGGGTGGCCAGTTTCTCTAACATAATCTCTCCACCGTCTTTCAACAGGTCTGATGTTACCTGATCCTCACCAGCTGCTTTGCCTCTTTGCATTCCATTTAGGGCTTTCTTTACTTCTCCTGTCAATACTGGTGGGATGTCAGATTCCTCTGCGCTATTACTCCTTCTTACGTTATCATCCTGAATGGCTCGGCTGCTGTACAGATCTCTGTAGAACTCTTCCGCTACCTCAACTATTCTATCCATATTGTTTGTGACCTTGCCTTCCTTATCCCTTAATGCATACATCTGATTTTTGCCTATGCACAGTTTTGTCTTCATAGCTTTGAGGCTTCTTCCGTTCTTTAGAGCATGCTCAATTCTCTCCATATTATACTTTCTTATGTCGGCTACTTTACGCCTATTGATTAACTTCGAAAGCTCCGCCAGCTCTATTTTGTCTGTTGCTTTTGAGGCTTTCATAGCTTGACGTTTCTTAATGAGGTTTTTCGTCTCTTGGGATAGCTTACCAGTGTCCTGTCTAACAACTGTACCCCCGACTTCCACTGCACACTCCTTGATGATACTAGTCAGATTATCATTCATTGCGTCAACGCTAAGGTCGGTTTCCTCGGTTAAAGCCGCGTACATATTCTGAAGTGAAACTCTGAATTCCTCAACTTTCCCTCTCAGAGCTAGTTCATTAATCGGCTTCCTGCGTATCAGTTTCTGCCGTTCCTTCCTCACGTCAAGTTGAATTCTAGATCTTACCATTCTATGGTCACTGCATCGGATCTTGTTAACTACTTCCACATCCTGTACAATGCCCGGGTGGCCGCACATTATGAAGTCTATTTCATTTTTAGTTTCGCCATTAGGACTCCTCCACGTCCACTTACGAGTAGCTCGTTTTCTGTAGAAGGTATTCAAGATGCGTAAATTATTGCGTTCTGCAAACTCTACTAGTAACTCCCCTCTGGCGTTTCTAGAGCCGATGCCATATTCCCCAACTGCATGATCTCCAGCCTGCTTCTTGCCTACCTTTGCATTAATGTCGCCCATCAGTATAGTATACCGTGTCTTTACCTTACTCATTGCTGATTCTACGTCTTCGTAGAAGCGTTCAACCATTTGATCATCATGGCTGGATGTAGGTGCGTAGGCCTGTACCACCTTCATCTTGTACCTCTTATTAAACTTAATTACGATACATATCACCTTCTCATTAATGCTATAGTATTCCTCTATATTGCCAGCTATATCTTTATGAATAAGGAACCCCACTCCTAGTTCTCTTCTGTCAGCTAAGCCACGATAGCATAGGACGTGTCCGTTCTTCAGCACTGTATAAGCCTCCTGTGGCCTCCTAACCTCACTGAGCCCTATTACATCCCAATTCCTCGAATAGTACAGCTAGACTCGCCTCACTAGATAAAGTTCTAGCGTTATACGTAGCCAAATTCAGATTCCAATGGCGGCCTGTCCGTACCCAGAGATTCTTAGCACCCTCTGCTGCGTCGCAGGTCTGACCGCCGCCTTGGTCAGTTGCTTCGCAGCCGCTGGGGACTGAGGGCCGAGGGTTAATTGGTGTATTCATGTGGGAGGTAGTGGCCAAGTACTACACCAGGGTGGCCAATCCTGCTCTGGTGAGAGAGTGCATTGCTGGCTGTGGTCGCCAGTGAGGCTGCACCCCAGGCCTTTTTTACACAATTCCATCATCACGCGGATTTTTTTTTTTTAATCGGGTTGGGAATTGTCCGGCACCGGGATTCGAACCACGGACCTCTTGCATGCGAAGCTGATGCTCTACCACTACGCCATCGCTGCATGCCCCTGCCCAGTCTAAGCACTGCCTAATGGACAGCATTTCGTGAATTCATTTCACTCCGAAGGTCACTTGGCTCACTGCAGCGGCCCGCTTTTGCGAAAGGAGCGCGGTGCTCACGCAGAAATAAGTTACAAATGTGACAGTTAGTTCGCTCTCATCCTGTGTATGTTCGTTCCGTGCGTCCTTTCTGCTTGAGCAGTGCGTTGCAAGTTTCGAGCTGCTTGCCGTTCTTCGCATGACATTAGAATTCGTTGCTGTAGCATTTATTCCTTCACCCTTGGGGCGAAAGAATGCGCAACAAACGCTCAACTACGCCTGTGAAGACACGTTTCACTTTCGTGTTATACCGATTCCTATGACAGAGGGATCAGCCATTTTGTTTTTGTCTCGCCGACGTAAGTGACGCGGCAGTATGCGCAGGGAACTTCGTAGACTAGCCCATGGAATCTTTGTTTTGGCCGCGGATAGAGTCGCCGAAGAAGAGCTGCCCAAGTAACAACAATAGACATTGTACAAGCTCTCATATACCAATGCGCTATAAACAATCAACTACTTTTGTGACGACACGTTTCACTTTCGTGTTATATCAATTCCTATGACGGAAAATCAGCCATGTTTTTTTACCTGTGTCCGAATTAACTGGGGCACCCGGTATAAGAACGCGGCGTTTTCACACGTGGTTGATATACTCTCTGTGATTGGTATTAATGATATTTACTTTTTTTGGAATCCGTCTAGCGATGCGTTCACTCTGGCACCTCCTTTTAACGTTTTATTTGCTGCATTCTACAAGCACAGCCAATGATAGCAGAAACTAATCAGCTATCATTCGCTGTGTACGCGAAAATATTACGAGCTGGCCAACTAAGCGCGGTATAATTGCTGAAGCACTCGTTAAGCTAGGACTTCACATGCCTTTTTCGAGCAGCTGTTGCGGAAAAATCAAGATCTGGCTCACGGATAATGACATCTTGCAATAACTTCTTAGCGTGTCAGTGGCAGCGCTCTATATGGTTTGATAACACTTTGCATCTTCTGTATAATGAGTGTGACTCGAGCATTATTTCTGCCTCTGTATCACTCAACGTCATTATTGATGGCAGGCGAAAAATTATGCAGACCCAACACACTGTGGAGGCAGTGTAAATAAATCTGCAGATTTAGTTACACTGCCTCCACATAGTTACACTGCCTCCTATGTAGAGGCACAGTGGGTGATGATGCTGATAATGATGACGATGATGATTAGCTTTATCGGCTTCCTCTTCAAAACTGGGCCACCTAGCCACCTGCTCTATTTGTTCCAATCAGATGCTAGTTCATCGTATGCAGTCAACAGCCTCCTCGCTCTCTCAAATTGAACTCGGCCACCTTCCTCTCCTGTTCTGTAACGCGGCTCGCTTTCCGCTACTTTCTGGCCGAAATAAACAGCAGTCAGTGGCTTTCATATTGTAAGGCGCGTAACTGACATGACGAGGACGGGACAAAGGGTAACACACACACAAGCGCTACTGTCCCGTCCTCATCATTTGAGTTCCGCGCTTTACAATATGAATATGTCGCACCAACAAGTCCAAATATCTATCCTTGCCAATTGCTTTTTTTAACTGTAGAACTGAGTTTCAGTATATATTCTTAAATACCGACCTGCAATTATTACTTTTTTTTTCGTTCTTCAGGAGAACATACCATATTTGGATTAATAATAATGACAATATCCGGGGTTTAACGTCCCAAAACCACGACATGATTATGAGAGACGCTGTAGTGGAGGGCTCCGGAAATTTCGACCACGTGGGGTTCTTTAACGTGCACCTAAGTACACGGGCCTCAAACATTTTCGCCTCCATCGAAAATGCAACCGTCCCGGCCGGGATTCGTTCCCGCGATCTTCGGGTCAGCAGTCGAGCGCCATAACCACTGGAGACCACCGTGGGGGGCCCATATTTGGACTGAAAGAGTATAAGAGCAAAATCGTGTTTCCCTCGAACGGGCTAGCGTGGTGACCACGTGTAATGACGCCTTTTCACTTACTGCTACTACCATAGCCCTTTGGCACTCTTCTACTAAACACAAAGCTCTATTTTATGCACACGCTATGAGAGAGCTTCGAATATACGCTGCCAATATTGGGCGAGCGGTGACGCCACTGGTCGCGTATGTTATCAGCGTAGAGATCAATAACATTCAGTCTTAGGATTCGCGGCAAGGATGGTAGGGATAAGAAGGTAATTGCAAGATAGTTGAACTTAAAATAAAATACATATAAATAGTCCGGCAGGCAAGGAACTATGGGCCGTGCTAGAAAGTGAGCTTGGGGGCTCGAATGCAACCATTCCGTTTCAAGAACAACGCTGATAGAATCAATTTATAAATAAGGGGCTCTCTGAAAGCGCTGGAGTTATTGGGCACGCTCTCTGTAACGGACCGTCTCTGTTTATTCTTTTAAATGCCCTAGATTTGCTATATTCGCTTCCTATAGCATATAAGCTACCCAAAGGAAGCATATGCGGTAACTCAAGCGGCGCGGACGTCCGAGTGCCCCCGGCAGAACAGAATAATACTGTGAGCGTGCCCCTTGAAAATAAGCGGTGGCAGTTCCTGTGTAGGCCCGAGATTTACTGTATATGCTCTCTAGGGGAGAATATCCAGCAACACAAGGTAGCCGCTGGGCGGTGCTTTGGTGCAGAGTCCTCTTTTACACGACTGGGGTTGACGGGCTTGCTGCATTGTTGCCGAATGCGTAGAAAAGCTCGAATGTTCCTCGCCAGCTCGTCGAACGATGCCCGAAAGCCCTCTTGCGTGTACAGGGATGTTTGTTCCGACCACACGGAAAGACAAGCGAAACGGTGTCGTCGTTCTGCTTTGGCCGGGGACACCGCAATGACTCGAGGAAAAGAAACGGGAGCTTTTATATGCTGCTCTATACAAACACTTGCGAATGGGAGTGCTACTTTTACCCAAAAGACATCATTTCTAGGCACGAGGGCGTCATAATGCTACGTGTAGTTCTTTCAAGCACGAAGATGTTGAGGAACGGTCGCGTCGCAAAACGAGATGCTGTGACATCTCGGAGGCCAAAGATTATAGCGTGTCTCGGTGCGAGGGGAGAAAGCGTGCATCCAGGCATCCTAGAGTGAAGCTATGCGTAACGCCGTCCCTCATCGATACTTCAGTTACGCGGTACTGCGACTGATTGTACCCACCTCGAAAAAAAAAAAGACCAAACAACGCGAGCGATGGCGCCAAATGTGGCTGAGGTGCGCTGACAGCCCGTATCTCCTTTCGCTCTATTTTCTATCCCTCTTGTGTTTGAACGGCCTCTCTTGTTCAAAAAGTCGACAGATCGACCTATACCGCGAATGCATACAAAAAGGGAACCTGTACAAACACGGATGCACGTCGCGTTTTTATGGACTTGGAACTTCTGTACCGTTTTCATGGTTCTGCGCAGAACTCGATGTCGACGGCGAAATAGCATTCGCTGGGGCGTATTGCGCGCCGTAACGACCACTGCGGCCGCAAGACGTGGGCGATGATGTGGCGGGTGAAGGAGACAAGACAATACGCTATCATTTGCCCTTTTTATTCGGAGTCATGCGATGAATAAGGCAGGAGACGCAAATGGCACAGTGCTAGCAGTTGGGGACTCGGCTGGCGGCCGGCATGGAACAGCACTCAGGTAATCGAGACGCACGACATACTTGGCGTAAACGATCGCGGTTTGCGCGGTTGTTGATACAGACGCAAGTGCGCAATAAACTTGAAAAATCTACACAGCAGCAATTAAAGAAAAAAGGCTCATGCCGTCGTAACGGCACGTTGTCTCCATCGAGGCAACGCCCCATTCGTCACTCTATTCAACAATGAGCCTGGGTATCTCGACTCCCAGTTCTGACTAGATGTTCTTCGCGAGAATAATTTTACTTTTTAACACGAAAGTGTTCTATGCCGGGGTCCACCACGGCTCCGCTGACGTATTTCCGTCACGGATATGATGTTGTAAAATATAAAGACTAACATTGGGCAAAGAAAAAAACCAGAAGAAAAAGTTCCGTCACCGAGAATCGAACTCACGACCGCTCGTTCCGCAGCGCGAAACGATTCGGCCACGGACGGCAAGTCCTACGCAGTGTTAACGGCGAGCTATTTATATACACCATTTGCGGGTGGCTGTACTCAGAGATCTGTGTTACAGTGTGTTTTCGTTATCGCTAGTGAGGTGGCGCGACGGGCTGGAAGAGCGTAGAAGAGCACACTTGAAAGGTCGTCGCCGCTGCGACGAGCGACCGCGTCTACAGGGCGTGGTCGCTTGTGCGGGCGCTTATCTCGTGAATCGCGGTGGTTTGTACGTCTCGCGTTGAGAGCACGAAGGTCACTTGGCCCACTGCAGCGGCTGCTTTTGCGAAAGGAGCGCGGTGCTCACGCAGAAATAAGTTACAAATGTGACAGTTCGCTCTCATCCTGTGTATGTTCGTTCCGTGCGTCCTTCCTGCTTGAGCAGCGCGTTGCAAGTTTCGAGCTGCTTGCCGTTCTTCGCGTGACATTACAATTTGTTGCCGCAGCATTCATGAACCATCGCCCTTGGGGCGAAAGAATGCGCAACAAACGCTCAACTACGTCTGCGAAGACACGTTTCACTTTTGTGTTATACCGATTCCTATGACAGAGGGATCATCCATGTTTTTTTTTTCCCTCTCGATGTCGCTGTAAGTAGGAGTTTTGCCGCAGTTCTGCTGACAACAACACGAGAAAGACGTTTCTGCTGTCTGTTTTCTGTTTCCTGTTTGCGCATCTGCACGTCCTAACGTTTTCTACGGTGAATCCCTGCCAACTAGTCCAACTGAACGTCGCATTGTTATCGTGTGTTGTCATTTTTATGACTTTGAGTGAGCTTTTTGTTTGCGAGATGTTCTTAGTTGAACGCCTGAGAAACCGTAGTTTGCGTAAATAGTCGCAATTCCGCCCCGAGGGCGAAGCAATGAATGCGATAGGAAGAAATTGGAGCGTTATGCGAAGTGAAGCAGCTCACTCTTTTATCATGCGACATGGAGTATATAGCTAGTATATAGGCGTAAGGAAACGCGCGCGACGATGCTATCGATTTGATCTTTATACGGAGCCCCGCGGTGAACCAAACAGCAAAAAGGCGCCTGCGGTGTCCGTATAACTGACACTGCGGCTATATTATTGCAATAATATAGCCTCAGTCTATTATCGCAACAATACAGAAATAACAACAGTGCTTTCGCGGCAGGTAATACGCAGGGTGGTGCTTCGTCATTGCCACAGAATGTCTTGCAAATCTTCAAGCCCGCGCCGCGTTGCAATTCCGTTCCTTCCTTGAGAGACCGTGTATTTCACAAGTACAGTGGACAGAACTAATCGCACAGAACTAATCTTGGTTTCCGAATGTTTCCGTGGAAAACGTTGGTCAATGCACCGGCATCCTTACGTGCTACTTTCAAAGGCATCAACAGCGACGAGAGGACCCTAAAGTACCGGCTCCGAATTAAACAGCTTTTTATTTCGAACCTCACGTTTCTTTGCCTCTGCATTGAAACTGTATGGCTGCTCTGTTGAGCGGTTGGCCTTATGCCGCGCACATTAAAAGCTTGCACCTTGCATAGTGCAAAATGCTAGAGGTGGCCCAGGGCGGCAGGGGATAGCTGCGAGAGGCAGGCGTGGGGTGGCAGCAGTAACGTGACGCCGTCAACCCGGAGACTGTCGTCATTTCGAGGGCTTTACATAACGGTTACCACTATATCTTTGTCACGCGGCCGTCATGCTTCCACTGTCTTCGCTATGCCGCAGTCACTCTGTTGTTATATCATTCTCTTAACAGTGCCATCTCGGAGTCGTCATCGCCATTACTGCACACGGTTATAGTGTCGCCGTTTCGCCACCAAGGCACATGCATTGTCGCGTTATTACCTCGTATTGAGTCAACTCATATTATCATGCAACGGTCATGCTCGCCTCATGCTTGAGAATGGGGTCGTCATTCTATTGTCGTCGCGACGACACCGTTGGCACGTCGTCGTCGTGGTGCAATCGTCGTCGTGTCTTTGCATCGACGACATTTTTGTCGTAGTGATTTATATATAGTGCCATCGTGGCGTGCCGTGGTCGTCGATCTATCTGCGTCATTGAATCGCTTTCGCGCAGCAATCAATGTCACATCCTATCGTGATCCTCTCTGGTTGTTCCGTCTTCTGTATTGATTAATCGTATTGGCTGCTGTCAGCGCGATTCGGCGGCACTGTCTCAACGCCACGATTCATCACCAACTGGTAAATTGTGGTGACACAAATGCAGCGGTCTTTACTTAGACCAATGGGCATAGTGTGTGGGATCTGAGAATACGGGAAGTATTTGCGCTGCGAGTATGTACGCCGTTTCGCTGCACAATTCGGAGCTACCACTGTGCTTCTGGTAATAAACAGGTCGAGATAAAGCGCACCTCTTTACTGTGCTGCCTAATACAAGATGGTAGTTTCAATGACGTCATTTAATAGCCCCGCCAGTTGTATTTATCTTATTTTTCCTTTTCAAGAGATACAGACCCGTGCGCATGTGCGGAAGGTCCACTTCAACCAATGCTGCACATAATTATGTACCCCTATAGCTGTAACAGGGGCGACGACTAGCGTAGTTTAGGGCCAGTTTTCCCTAACATCTCTTGCGCTGGCACCCTTCGCAAAATGAAACTTCAGTTGTTCCTGAGGCGGGACATGTCATTAGTGAATCCGGCCAATCATGGCCGATAAACACTACAAAAAAAAAACAAAACAAATCAGGCGAAGCTTGCACTAAGCCGCGCAAGGCTTGAAACAGCGAAACTGGACGATTCTGAAGACTAATCTGGTTGCTTCTACACTCTTAACCGCGTAACCTTTAGTAGAGGCATACATTTTTAAGATTCGTATCTGTCTAATTTAAAGGTTATGTATTACCTTTTAATATGGTAACTTCTACTATATAGGTCACGGTAGTTTTATAAGTCACAGAGAAACCTTTAAAGCAAAAGGTAACTAGAAACCTCTAAAATTGTAACTTTTATTAGAGGTATAGCGTATTTGTGTCCGTATAGGTATTTGAAAAACTTCTAAACTGAAAGGTTATACAGTAAACCTTCAAATGTAACTTTTATTGCGATAGCAATTATATGGACAGTCTCGGCTGGATTTTGCCGTCGCCGTCATGCACCGTATATGTATAAGTATGTATATATCTATAAAGTCCCCACAGAAAAATAACTCAGAAAAATGCTTCCGAAGCGCGGAATCGAACCAGGGACCTCTTGTTCCGCAGCGAGCGGCGCTATCCACTACGCCACGAAACGCCGATCCTCCACGTAGCTAACGGCGAGCGTTATATACACACCATTTAGCGCTGGACGGACTCAGAGACAGCAGGCGATAATAAGCGTTTCTTCAATACCAGCGAGGTGGCGCTAGGAGCCCCACGGGCGCATTTAAAAGTCGTCGGCGAGCTCGCTCGCTTCTTATATTTGCGCATGGGAGAAGCTTGCCCTTCCGCCGTCTGCTCGCGCGGTTTTCTCGTGGCGAGGGGTAGAGGAATGTTTCACCCTTTCACCGTGATGTACGCGCTCATGTTACGGCGCGTACGAATGTCACTCGAGCTCAGGGACGCCGCTAAACGAACAAACAGAAGATGAGCGCGAACTATCAAGTGTCACAGGTCGACACTTGAAGCACGCTAGTTTCCTTCGCTGCTTCGGCCGCCTTCGCTGCTTCGGCCGCCTGTTGCAAGGCGGCCGCCTTCGGCCGCCTTGCAACAGAAGCGCTGTTCAAACTGAGAGTATCCACTGGCGAGCCTCACTTCGTATAGCATTAGTTCCTTGCTATCGCATTCATTGCTTCGCCCTTGCGGCGAAACTGTGACATTTTTTATGACAAATGCAGCAGACCACTGCGTGGAATTAACTTTATACAACCTCTGCATGCCTCGTGCAAAACTCTTCTATTAGAGAAAGAACATTACACGGGACATGCAGAAGTTGTGTGTTCATATTCCTTCCATTCAGCAAACTGCATTTACCTTTCATTCACCTGGAAAATAAAAGTGCCCTGAAAGAAAGACAGGCGTATCGGCTTACCATGCTTTTTAGCTTAGTGGTACGCAAACTTTCTAATCAATAAATGTTTATAAAGCGTGCGTGTGCATGGTAATTTCTGTGAGAAATATGTGAAATTGTTTGGCATACACAAAGCCGAACAGTTCATGCAGGAGCCTAGGCTCTCAGACATTCGTCCGGATGCAAAGCAAATTAAACAAATTAGTCAGAGGAATAAAAAGCATGAAGCACTTTATTTAAAATTCAAAAATATACAGTAATTCAGCTATACGTAACTGAAAAGCTTTTCTTGGAAAAATATTTATATGAGGACTTCCAAACATCTGCCCAAATAATATTTGGCAATAAAGTTTGACCAACCAATTGCATATATAGTGATCAGACTTTCTTTTTCTTCAAAAGCGCCAAGAAACACTTCAATCGGTTTAAAATAACCCCACGTGAGATAGGTTCTTGAGGTCTTAAAAAAGTTTTTCAACCATATTCAGGGTCTGCGAAAAAGCAGACGGGTACATGAGGTTTTTCAGATAGTATATGAGAAAGCATATGACGACGGCACGCTCAATGTTCAGTTCCTTCAGGTGAATTATTTCTTCCTTGCTGCCTCCATATACCCAAGCTTGGTCCTTGTATAGGTATACATGTGGTGCAGCAATTTTTATTTCTGTCGGTAGAGCAGCCTGTAATTAGAATCATCAAAGACCCGAAAAACAGTGTTATATACTAAATGCAGCCATTTGCTAGACATTCAGCATTAGTCCAAGTCTATTTTTCGCACGTCATTTGACACATGAGCACTTATCAGTGCGTCTTTCACGCTTTTCGAATACAGTTAGGCAGAGAAAAAAGAAAATAACTTACCTCAATGATCAGTGAGTGCTCTGACGAACCTTGCAAGTGCTTCCAGAGCTCTAAAAATGAAGTTTCCCTTCCTTCCTTCTCTGAGAAAACTTGTGCCGCCTTTTTTAGCCGTTGTTCCGCTTCATCCACAGTGAAGCCAAAGCGCAGTTGGAGCTCAGCACAAAGCTATGGAAGAAGCAACAAACTTATTTCCCTTCACGTCCCTTAAAAAAGTGAATTTGAAACAAGTCATTCGGCCAGACCTATGTTATATTAAACCTTGAGAGTAAAGAAAAAACAATCGGGCCTTGAATACAACGCCACAAGATTAATTTTTCTGTGTGAGTTTACAACTCTACTGTGTGCCACTGCTCAGAAACAGATGCTTTACGATGTTTTAAATCAACGCTGATATGAAGTATAAACTTAGTTTCTTCCACCAAAAACAATTTGGCAAGGGGTCTACATGGTGTTGGCAGCGGTCTTGGTATGTGGCTCTCAAGAGGCACAAAACCATTTCGTAGTTGATTGTGGCCCCTTTTAAGCTGTTCGAAGCCAATAACTGGAATACACAAAAATACAAATATGACAAAAGAATTAAGGCCCCCATTGAAGTGGAAGGATAAAGAACTTAAACGTCCTTTGGGAGCATTTTGTCTCGTATGAAAATTGAATAAAAATTGCAGCCTACCTGCAACTCTGCCAATGCCACCTCTTTTGTTAGTTCTGGCCTGGATTCCTCCAAGAGAGCAGTATTACTTCTTTTCTGTTGGTGCCGCTGCATTTTTCTTTGCAGAGAAAGCCCCCGTATGAAAACACTCTGTGGAAAACAGTAGAATAGAATGAGCATGAAAACATAAAAATATGGTGGAGCCTATTCAGGATAGAGTAATCTGCCCAAAGGGAAATAAAGCTCAGTACATCGCACTTAGAGTTGAAAAATTTCGTCAGAGACTGCACCATTCATAGATCTCATTATGTTAAACGGCTATATCTATCAGTTTCAGCAAGGCCACTAATCTCACGGAACAATAGTTTTAACTTAAGCATTGCTTTGCGATTTTAACCCATTTTATACCACATTCTCTCACCTGACCACTCTAATTTCCTATTATCTCTTTATTTATATGCCGCTTCAAGGACACTGCGTTAATCTAAAGACCTCTGAATATTTGCTTTAAGCTTATTCCATGCACGTATTTTTCAAAAGCTTGAATAAACACGTCATGACATGCTCACGTGAACAGCACTTCTCGTGTGCTGAATCCGGGTGCCTGGCTTAGGCGTCTCCCACTTGCAGTGAGGGTACTTTTTGACAAGGGCATCCCCTAGGGCTTTGTATTTCCACCTTCTCTCCGCTTTATTCCCGCAGTCTATTTGGCCCGTTTCAGTTCAGAAAAGAAAATAGCGAGTTCATTCGCCCATATGAAGCACAAGAGCAACGGCTAAAGCTGCATGTGTATTTGGTACACAACATGCCTAAAGCAAAATCTAAGAAGCAAATACACACCACATTATGTCTACGGTAAATATAAAAATATATAACTCTCTCAAGAAATATAGCGACTTCTGAGCGAAGTTGGCGACACTGGCTCTTATACAACCTTTTTTGGGGAAGACCTTTCCCTTGAAGTACAGGCTGTACGTACTCAGAGAAAGGCGACGGTTCTTGTCATGCGTAAAATTTTTTTTTATTAGTTATGCAGCGAAACAAAAAAAAAAAAAACCTGCATCCTATATTACCTACCATCAATACGTTTTTTTTATTATTTTTCGCATAACGATGAGCTACTTGATCATCTAGAGTACATTTTGAAAGTTGTATGTCATTTCAGAGTCCTGACACATAACTTTGAAGCCTAGATAACTTCTGGGATAGATATTTATGGACACATGCATCATCTACAAAATATCGACGGTGAATATAGGCTAGGACATGAATAAGCTGAATTGTGATGTGCATGTCGCGCAACTGCACGAGAAACGCCCGACTTCACAACATCAACGCCACCTTGGTCTAACGGTAAACAACCAACGGCCACCTGATTCACGAGTTCGTGTTAGCTGTCATCATCCTAGCCAGCGCTCTTTGCTATCACACCTCTGTAACGGAAAGAAGGGGCGCCTCCTTAGTGGACTTGCACGGGTGTACAAATGCTGACATCCTTGCCCCGGCAATGCAAATGTAAGGGAGAGGGGTGACGCATATATTTACGACATACCAGAGGGGATTATAGCAGCACCCTGAGAGCCTTGGTTGAAAAGAGTTTTCAATTCGGTGCTCATGTGAACGCGGTTTTGAGAGCTGACGTAACCAGCTATGTTTACACGAAAAGCGGTCCCGCCTCACTCAATGCTCTTTTAAACCGAAACTTCACTGGGCACCAGAACAGTCTTCCAATTATTAACCATCACACGCTCAAGTAAACGAGCTTTCCGGCCGTGATAAATGGGCCGTTAGCAACAGAAAACACAAGGTGCAAAATTCTTTTTTTTTCAGTGCCTTTTTAATAATAAATACGCAGGGATTCACTGCTCACGCCAACCAGTACATGAGCCTGGAGGACGGTACAAACGGAGCACACGGTCAATCAAATCACACCGAGGTTGAACATAGCTCCGCAAATGCGGACGAGCCCGTTTTATTTCGTGAAAAGGACACGAAGCACCTCATCGATATCCCTCTTCTCGCACCACTCAGCATTGATTCATGAGCAGATTAGATGCAATGACACTCCGCAGGTGCGTAGTCACGCGTAGCCGTGTTCCCTAGGCGAGGTACGCACAAAAACCACAGCGCAGATTAAGAGCCACGACTGGCCTCACGCCCATATGCCGCCTGGCATACGTGTGCTCATATAACACCGGCAACAAGGAGCTCACACATGCACGTAGATTCTCCTACCATATATATGCTTCGGTGCACCGCATTGGAAGCGATTATTGCGCTTGGCAGCCGTAGACTAGGTTGTTAGATGAAGGAACGCACTGGTAAATGCTTATCCACTCATTTCAGCATCGTTCTCCGACTGCGCTCGCGGTGACATGAGAAGAACAAGGTGCTCGTGGAGAGCGCGAGGGGCCACACAAGTGCGCCACCGAGAAAACACAGAGCCGCCTTTTCATTCGCGTGCGCCTGAGTGAGGTTTGAATAAGTCCTGGGGCGGACAACGCTTTTAGCACAAACACTACACCGCAAAACGCCACATCAGCCAGAACATGGTACGTAATACTCCTTACCTAACAACGTTGCGAAAAGATGCCAAGCTCACACGTGCAGACAAAGCAAGTAATACGTGCTCGCGTGATAAGTCCGTCAATTGCAAGTGAGCACGAATTTTAACAAAATATTGCCACAAAATTTATATCTTAATACTAGATTACCTAATTCTTGTATACGAGAGGCAACAACATTTGTCAGGGCATACAAAAGGGAAAACGCACAACGGCTGCAAAACAAAACTTTGCTTACCGAGATAAGCAATCCTGTTGTGGGCGCTGGGACTGTGGTCACAATAGTCGCATCGAATGCGAACCTCGGCATCGTCGAAGGCGCACACCACCATATATTGCTTGCAATCGCATTGGAGCTCATTGCACCGGCCACGTAACACGCCACAAACGTCTTTGTGCTTGACGGGCATTTTAAAATCATACCGAGCACGCCGCCACACGTCTACAACAAGCGCGTCACGTTCAGGTAGTGGGATGAGACTATGGTGTAACATAGTTGCTGTATATGGGCTCCCTCAGAGACTCATGATGGCGCGAGAGGGCGCTGAGCGCAAGAGAGGTGCTATAATCGCGGAGCAGACAGCTTCGTGAACAGCCTCTGTAGCAGTTATTTCTGTGAGACTTCATATCGCGCAATTTCGTTGTGATTGTAGAAGGCAAAATTAGTAAATTGCTTGTTTCAGCCACCATAAGCTGAATTTAGAGCACAAGAGTGTTCCTGTTAGCGCTTTATGGGCGTAGTTTCCTGCAGCTCTGGCTGTTGGGAGGCTTGTCGATGGTCTGCCACCGGATTTGCGAACGAGGATACAGATATCCGCACAAGGGACCATCGTTATTGACGCGCGTTAGAAATAACGCCTCGTCTCCCTGGACCCGTCGTGTTTTCGCAGTTCTCTTCGGCAAACATTGCTCCAAATCACGACTGCCGAGTAGCGGGATTAGGCAGAAAACGACGCAGGAGACGAGGTACAGAAGCAGGTACCATACTTTTTTTCTTCTTACCGCGAACGTTGCGGTAGAACACCTCAGAATGCCACGGCCCTCTAAGTATTTCATCGCTCTAACAACCACCTCGCCCACATTGCCGCGCGCCGTGGACGGCGCACTTGCCAGTATTCTAGCACACGCAAGCACCAAACCATTTAAGGGCTGCTTGCGCGCGATTGGAGCAATAGAATTTCCTTTCCCGATCGCCCTCTCCGAATCTGTAACCCTTGCCCCTTAAATGTAAACGCCTAAACGTATACGGCGAAGACTCTGTCAGCTCTAAAGGTCACCGTTAAAGGTATACACGAGCCATATACCTTTAAATTTAGATTGTAACCTTTGTGAATCATCATGTAAACCTTTAAAACTTGGGAAGACAAAAAACACAAAAACGTCGGCCCATGTAACCTATAGGATAAAGGATAAATTTTGGTAAAGGTATACATAGAGGATACGCGGTTAAGAGTGTAGGCTTTAGCTAGGTGATGCTAGGTTGTTTCTACGTTGAGTCTCAGCGCAGAGAGGTTCGAGTTAAACCACAGACAGTCACAGACACGACACGGATATCCAAACTCCAGAGAGAGAACGTCGCGCTGAAATCAAGCGCTCACACCTCTCATAGATCTACGGGCACGTCGTCGTTGGCGTAGGCCTTCCATCGATTCAGGGTCCTCTCGCAGCCGCCGTTGCCTTTCCCGTTCCCTAGTATGCTCTCCTTGTACGCAATTGGGGTCTTCGGCTCGCCGCGGTCGCTTCGCGGCCATTTGTTTGGCTAACTGTTGCCTTCTTCCTTTTTCATGGAAGTTGTGTGTAGTGGGATTTACCCAATTTCTGTGGCACGTACCCGTTTATGATGGTAATAGTTTTCTGATAGGCCGCGCAGTGGCACATACCCATTTGATGACGATAGTTTTCTTCTTCATTTTTAGTGGACCAGTGGTGAGTAGTGGGATTTACCCAATTTTAGTGGCGCATACCCGTTTATGATTATGATAGTTTTTTGGCACGGCGTGAACAAGGAACAATTTGCTGAACAGTTTCGCCGTTAGAAAAAGCGCTGTGAATTCGGTGGTTTCTTCAGGTGGCCCCCGAATAGTTACATAAAGTTCTGGATTCCAACAAACCATGATTACGAGGGAAGCCATAGTGAGAGATTCCCGAATAATTTGGACCACCTGGGATTACAAGCCTAATGCATGGGTGTTTTCGCATTTTGCATTCATTCAAATGCAGTCGTCGTGACAGGGAATCGAACCCGCGTCTTTGAGCTTAGCAGCGTAAAAGCCTAGCCACTAAGCGTTTACGCATGGTACTGAACATTTACGAGTTACTTACAAATTAGGACTGACTGACGCTAAGCGAAGCAGATTTTTTGTAAACGAAAATCAAACCGAGAGAGAAATAGCGAAAGAGAGTAATATGCAGTCTAATAACTACTTCGTCTAATTGACGACATGGGACAACTCATGTAAACAGGAGAAATTGATTCAAGCAACGCGAGCACTGACTCATAACTTAACGCTTTATTGCACTGACAAGAAATAATATCCAGCCATGTGGTGCATGCCTTGTAAGCAGGCTAGACAGAAAGAAACGTTATAATCAAGAGCGCAACTTATGTTAAGGCGAAAGCCTTAGATGCCACATCAAACGCAAAAAATCACAGCATATCCACATGGTGAATGATGATGAGTGGGGCGAAGCTCCGGAGGGAATCATCGGTAAACTGTGAATCTTCCGTGTAACGCCCCATCAATCATCATATAAAGAGTGAAAAACACTGCGTGTATAATACAAACATCAAACTTTTATTTTTCTTAATTAGATGATGCTTGGCTTGCGTTGTCCCTTCATTATCACGGCTTTATGGTCCGTGAAATGAAGGGATAGCGGTTCCTGTACGGGTTGCAATAGGAAATTTGAAAATACCAGGTCTATACATGTCCCTCGGACGGCCGTTGGTTTCATATGATCAAAGGACGTGCACGTGAGAGCATATTTGGCTGCCATATGTTGTATTAACCACTCATTGTTCTTTTCGGTAATATCGACATTCAGGTCACCAACTAACACAAATGGTCTATTCTTGTACTTGTCATAATTACACAATGCCGTGTCAATGAACGTCTTGATATTCCCACTCGACAAAATGGGTGCTTTGGTTCCTTTGGAACTATTCTAAAACTAGCACCATCTAGCGATATTATATGCAATTATATATATATATATATTATATATATATATATATATATATATATATATATATATATATATATATATATATATATATATATATATATATATATATGGAGCGAGCGCCACCAACGACATCTATTGAGCACTTCACGAACTAGAGGTGGCTACTACAAACAAACAAACAGAGGATGGACAGACCCACGGCATAAGGAGCTTCGCCCCTAAAACTGACCGTCGGCGTCAACACGAGTGATGCAAAGAATCATCGCGTAGTGACGTAACCACATGACGTCACAAATCGCCAAAAATTTACGACGTCACAATGACGTCGCATAGCGAGACGTCACATGATGATTTAATCGCATGACGTCATCACTTAGTCAAAGGTGGGCCGATCACGGATACGTTGCAAAACCAGGTGATGTCCAGAAAGGTTGCAACGCCTCCGATCCTGAAGGCAGACCGAAACCACGCTAAGTGCCAAAAGCTTTCGGAAGAAGGTGAGAGAGAATCAATACATCGACCGAGAAGATGAAGAACTTGGACTGAATGCGTGAGTGTTGTACTATGTGCCTTTGTATAGCATTGTCCTTATTTTCTATTTTGCGACGGCAGCTATTATGCAAGACAAGAGCAGTAGCCGGTGCCAAGCATTGGCACCAACCTCTCCTTATATGCATTTGATAAAATGAGAGATAGAGAGAGAGAGAGAGAGAGAGAAGAACAAGAAGAAGAGAGAAGAAGATGGCTTCGACCGTCGAGTCGTCCTAGGAGAATGCGTAAGGCACTCTGTGATTTTTTTTTTCTTTTATGAAGGGTGGCAAAGGTTTACCTCACGCTCGAGCCTAGTGATGAAGCGTTATGTTGCGAAAGCGCTTGTGTTGTTTGAATACCTGTGTTTTGGATGCTTCGTCGTGTCAATTTTGAAAGATAAATGAGCCTGCCAGCTTGCTCGCCTTGCCGTTTTAGTGATTATCGATTAAGATGTTTTAAATCACGCCACCGGAAAGAATCGAAGGGTGCGTTAAGAAAGAGGACGCAAGAGAAGCCGGTGGATCCGGAAAAGAAGTGCCGGCTCCTCTTGCGGTGATTCCGGAATTTCTATTAGAAGCGACCGTACTTCGCAGTGATTGTAAATCACCGCGAAGGGCCGTCACATCTGATGAAAGTGAAGCGGTTTAGAGTGAAAATATTAAGAAAAGGAGCCCACTTCCTCCTTAAACCACGTTGCTCGCGCGGATCGACGGTGCTTACAGTTGCATGACCACGTATAGGCGATTAATTTTTCCTGGCACAGATCTGGCACCAAAAGATGCCGTTCAATATCTCATACCCTAGGCGGGGTATAGCGAAAATTTTCGATGCGAAGTATCTTAAGGCGGAGCTCAATCCGGTGGTGGTGGTGGTGGTGGTGTGCGGCGTGACCACCCTTACTGCGCATGCGCATACCCTCTCCACACACCTCTTCTCCACTCACCCTCTCCCTTCCCCTCTCCACTTTCCCTCTCCACTTTCCCTCTCCCCTTCCCCTTTCCACTCTTCCTCTGAAACGCGGGCTAGACATGCCGAAATTCTCTCCCGCGCAACGCCTCGATGAGCTCGAGCGCATGCGCGTCCCCTCCCCTTCTCTCTCCTCTTCTATGCTGCCCCCTCTCGCCCGCCTGTCGACCGCGTTCCCCGCTCGCCCTGTGAGAATTAACGGCCAGGCTAGATGGAAGATACGACGCGCGTAGCGTCCCTCTTCGCGTTCCACGAGGCGAGGTCGGTAGCATGCCCAACGAACGCCAACGGAACGCGATCGTGCAAGTGCTCCGGCTTCGCATCGCCTTATGGTCCCCTTTAGCGGGAGATGGTGTAATTTTTTATTACTATCCCGCTGTCGTTTCAGCCGCTGAAAAATGGAGTGACTGGTGCTTTCAACTATTGGAAACTCAGAGCTATTCCTTGAGAGACGCGCCATTTTGTTGTGAGCTTCTTGAAACTTTTCAAGAGTCGGTGAATTCGTCGTGACAAATTGTATACATCATCAGTTTTGTCGTTAGCCAGTGCGGACCACGTGCCAGCGCTGTGCGTTCGGTCTTTTCTTTTGTATATACAAGAACGACCGCTAGCTACACAGATATAAACAAAGGGACGAAAATTCTTCTTTGTAAAGAGGCCGCTTCTCCTTATTTCACTACTCTTTCTGATTTTCGCGTTTTTGCAACGGGTCTTGCTTTTGATGAAGGCAGACGGACGAAGTGTTTAAAATTTTGACAGCTTATTTCTGCTGACATTTGTTTGGGAAAAGTGGAAATTCGGTCCTTCTTAGTGCGACATATTTGCAGTAAAGCGTTAAGAGGACATGGACAGCGCAAGGCCCCAACGCATGCGCTACATGCCTGCGCACAAGGGCAAAGATTAAATAGGTGTTGTGTAAAACGGCGTTGGATCTATCTGCGAGCCCAAAAGAACGCGGGAATCCGCCATATTTACTAAATTTCGTGTTTCGTGTTTCTTTTATTTGCTGTCTTCTTTCTGGAGCTCGCCGGCCGGACTCGGCTGTGCGACTTATAGTGTGATACCGCATCATCATTGACCTGTGCTCGCCAAGTGCTCATTCGCAATTACGTTACGTTGTTCTCACTCCAATTCGGACAAAAACGTGACAGCGACCGAAGAAAATTAAAACGGCAGAAAGCTGAGCTAGTTGGTAAGGATTCATCATAAAAGAAGGTAGGGTGCGCCAACACGAGCAGGAGATGCGATCGCAACAACACAAGCGTTTCTGCTGTCTTGTTCTCTTGTATTCGCGTTTGCCCTCCTCATCTTTTTTTGGTGATTGATCTATTTAGGTTTCTACGCTTAGCGATAACACCGCCAAATGGACACTCCTATGATTCTGGCGCTTTGGGCTTCCGGGCGGACGGCACATACATTCTCCTCTTAGCGGCCATTGAACCTAGTCTAAAAGCACATAGCATCCGCTGCCCACAATGCTGGGCTCGACACTTTTCAAAGCTGTAGTGCCAATACGAAGCACCGAATATCCCATGTGCGTATACTCGCATATTCCAATGCGAATCGATTAGCCGCTCTGGGAATCGTTCTATTCGCGAATTGAATATCTGCTGTTACATTTCTCAAATAATCGCCGCTCGCTAATTCGATCCTCCCAACGGCGTCCGCGTTCAATGAAAGCTGTTATTTCCACATCGTTTTTGCGATCGCGTGCTATTTTGGCAATCTAAACAAGCACATAGTACACAAATTTATACAATTGTACCCCCTCCACCCAGCCCAACCATTACCACCCCTATATCAAATGTCAAGCATCCATACTCGCGACCGCATTCAACAACGGAAACTTATTTTGCATGAATATTTGTAAAATGTGAGGCCTGTGAAAACAAAAACCTTGCTATTCGATATTCTGATATTCGATATTCTGAGGCGGTGCTTCGAGTGTCTGCAGACAGATCGGCTCTCAGTTCTACACAGGGTAGGCACATTTTCTTGTGTTTTATGTTGTTGAGGTCCCTGAACTCGAGCTGTTGTGCTGGTTGACATCATAATCTGGTCTGCACATCATCAAAATCATCTTCGATGATGACGATGACCGCCCCGGATGACTTTCGCCTTCGAGTCGCCTCAGGCGAATGCCTAAGGTACTCTGCGAGTCTTCTATTCGAAAAATCAGCCTCGATTGCTTTACTAATTTGCAAGCGGACTCCGACAGTGAGCTTTGTATATAATGGAACTAAATACCTTTGACGCACTATACGAATGGTGCGTGAGGGAGCTAGAAAATGACGCTGAAGTAACGTTCCGGTGGTAACTCGCTTTAGCAGGCATGGGAGAAAATAACTTCGGCGCAGTAATGGAGGATTCGGCGATCTCTATTCTGATGTTAGGCCTGACAAAGCGTTCAATAATAAGACGGAGGCCATTCAGGTGCAATAAAGAGCTGTGTGTCACGAGTGCAAAACCTTTCAAATGCACGATCCGGTTGCTAGCCTGCGAACTTTGCTACATTTACAAGTGTTAACAAGGTGGAAATAAATAGCATTGCCTAAGTGTGCCATATTGCACTTTGCAACCACTAAGCCCTGGTTTCCTATAGATAGGACGCGCCAATTTATATATATATAATGGTGGGCTGCTCCGAATACGATATGTCGGTGTTTTTTAGGCGATAGTAAAGCGACACCTAAAAGAAAGTTATCTGACAATTAAAGAAATCAGGGCTTAAAGGGTTAGAGGTGTGAATGCCTTGATTTCTCATAGCGTTGGCCTGGAGTTCAGCCTTGTGTTTCTTTTCGCCAGAATCCAAAAAAAAAACAAAAAAAAAACGTCAGGAGGTGGAAGATGGAAGCTTGCGATGAAAAAATCCGTAAACAGGGGGTGGGTGCTCCAGCCGACGTTTCGACAAGTGGACTTCTCTTCTTCAAGGCTGGAACTGATTAGTTCAGTTCCAGCATTGAATCACTTAGCTCCAGCCTTGAAGAAGACAAGTCCACTTGTCGAAACGTCGGCTCGACCACCCACCCCCTGTTTACGGATTTTTTCGCCAGAATGTGCTTCGCTCCATTCAAACAGTGTTTCATCTTTTTTAACAGTCTTAAAAGCGGCATTTAAACTTTAATGTGCGTTGACTGTCGCTATTGCTCTATGCTCTCAAACAAAGTACACAACAATAGAGATAGCGTTCGCAGTGCATACGTAATATACTTTAAAAGATGTTGCTTAGAGTGTGTTAGAAGCTAATGCACTTTATTATTGCTAATACTTGCTTTCAAATTGCCGTACGCACGTTGGCCCTCTGTACAGTCTTACTATTAGAGCTTGTTTATAGGCTTCTGTGGCACATCTCTTATACAGGTTCTTTTTTTTTTAGCGTTTTCTCGTGAAGCTCTTGATCCAAAATTTAGAGTCTGCTTTTCCATCGCACTTTCAAGATGTGACAGCCTTACACGGGGTCGTGAAATAGCATTCAACCTCGTCAGTTAACGTCGATAATAGCAGAGTATCATGTCAGGCGAATGGAGAATGGCTTAGCAAGGGGACATCGCGCTTTTTCAGATAAGCGCCAGAATTTCAGGTAATTTCATTTTCACTCTGCCACCCCAGTACATTTGGTAGCCAGCGATATGCAAACTAAAGCGCTTACGCGCAAACGCGCTATTTTAAAGCGGGATCTAATCTTCATGTTGACTCTTGCACATAGGTGTTCAAGGAACACTAACAAATGCATCGGCTCTCTTCTTAATGCGATAAGCTTATTATCAATATGAGGGATGCATTTGCAATATAATCGGCTTATATTTCCCTCTTCTTCCTTATTGATGATATTATCAATTAGGAATGGCGTGTGTACCCACTTCCCATTCGGCGGTGCCTCGCAAAGGGCTGTAGTTTGATATTTGGGGACACGCACGTAAAAGGAAGGTGCAGGGAAGTATTAGCACGAGAGGTGCCCGAAGCATATCACAATGAGAGGAGTGTTTACGGGTTCATTAGTGCCCCTTCCGTGTATATACAATTACATGGCGCCGTGAAAGCGCACCTGTGTCACATAAAAACACATATATGCGACAGACCCAAACAAAGATGCCACAGCTGTCACGTAACCCGGAAGCGCACGATGCCATCCGCAAATCCACGACTAAAATATCCCTGGTGCATTTTATTTATCATTTTTCGTAACGATTTTTTATAACAGTATGCACAATTTCGCTGTATATCAGCTTCCTTTGCATTCACAGATAAAAAAAAAATCACACCATCTCCCGCTAAAGGGGATATGAGGCGATGCGAAGCAGCGTTTCAGCATGTAGAGGCCGCGTTTCAGAGGGGGAGGGGAGAGAGGCAAAGGGGAGAGGGGAAGTGGGGAAGGGTAGGGGAGAGGGAAATATGGAGGGGAGAGAGGTAGAGGAGAGGGGAGAGAGGGAAGGGGAGAGGGTGAGAGGGAAAGGGAAATGTGATGTGGAGAGGGTGAGGGGGAAATGGGAAAGGGAAGGGGAAATGCGAAGTGGAGAGGGTGTTGGGGGAGTGGAGAGGGAGAGGAGGTGTGTGGAGAGGGCTTGCGCATGCGCAGTAAGGGTGGTCACGCCGCACACCACCACCGCCGGATTGAACTCCGCTATACGATGCTTCACATCTAAAAAATCCACAGCATATCCAAGGGGTGAATGATGATGAGTGGGGCGAAGCTCCGGAGGGAATCATCGGTAAACCGTCAATACTCCGAGTAATTCGCCCAGTATATGATCAAGTAAACATGTGAGAAACACCGTGTATATATTAAACATCAAACTTTTATTGTTCTGTTGGTTTACCTGGTCCCTTCATTACAACGGTCCCCCTAGCGTACGTCGCCGCACTAAATCGAACGATTGCCTTCCACCAATGACACGCGCCATATGTGAATCTTCCATGAATTCTGAAGTAATACTGAAAGACGAGCTAGTTGGTATGAGTGCATCGTAACTTATTTTAGCGCACACTGACACACGGACACAGAAAAGAAGGGTACCCTTCTTTTCTGTGTCCGTGTGTCAGTGTGCGCTAAAATAAGTTACGATGCATGAATTCTGCCCAGTATATCGTCAACGACGTGAAATCGGGCGCGTTTATAGACGATTTTCCGCAGCGGGGCACGGGCGCTGCCATGTTTGATCACGTGATCGTAACTGGCCTTCCCCCACCCAACGCATTGGGCCAGCGAAGCGGCCGTGGCCGTGCCACACAAGCTGGTTGCAGCAGGGTGTAAGTAAGTTACATGCTTGCGCAGCAAAACATACTTCTACATGTAATCGCCTCAAAGTTGAAAACGTTGAGACATTTGTGTTTGTTTGGCACGTACCACGCTACAACGATAAGCGTTGTGTTTAATCTACTTCGAATTTATGGTGTAAGCCTTTAATTGTTGTATTAGCAACCGCCAGTAGCTGGGGTTACTAGCCAACATGGCAGCACCCATGCAGACGCGACAGCCTGCTTCGATCCGAACTCGCGCTTGCTACTCGCCCACTGTCCTCACAGCAATAAATAAATGGCAAAATCGGCCATCGCTTTGTGTTAGCTCACGCTGGAGAAAAAGCATCAGGTATGCTTTGTCTTTATTATTGCAATCAGCTGTGTTTATTTAGCGATGCCTGCTAAGCCTTGCCTCCGACAATATGAGAATGAATCTTGGAAACACTGCAAAATACCGACGAGTACATTGCTCTCGAAGCTTCAGGACGCGACTATAAAGCAAATAAATGCGGAGGTTTTGAACTTACCGGTGCACAGCGCAGGACGACGACGTGATAAGTTCGAGGCGGAAGGAAACTGCATCCACAGGTGCCGCCATGTTTACTTTTCCGGCGCTGCCGTCTGCTCGCTTTTACCAGGGTTGCCAATGGTGGCTACTTTTCGCCAAATTGGCGAATTTGAAAGGCCCGTGGTGACCTAAAATTATGAATGGCGACATGGCGAATTTTTGGCGATTTTCAGCTTAGGTCTCCACTGAGTTATGCATCCTAAGCTCAGTGCCTTCCCAACGAATGAGCGGCACTATTCTCTGTATTTTTCTGGGTTTTGAGGTGCACATTACGCGCCGTTCTGTATGTCCGTCCTGTAACTCGTGTGCATATCCTAAATTCATCTAGATTCATCTAGATGCCTCAGAGCTTCGCTAAAGTTTCGCTTCTGAAGGGGCTAGATGACGGGTTGGTCGTGTGTTCCGGCCATTTGTTCCGCCAAAGCTCCAACTATTCTGAATAGCTTGGCGACCTATTCACCGCTGCAGTATCCCCTAATCGAGCTCGTATAGCGAAGATGGGCGGATACGCCGGTGTTCGTGCAATAAAAAATTATTTATTCAGGCATTTTCTACTGTTCTCGGTGAGCGTGTGCAATGAAAACAATCGCTATATAACATTTTACAATGTCTACCTGTTCAATTATAACGCACTGGATTGACGCGGGTAGATATAAGTGATTATATATGAAAAGGGACAGTGGCGTCCGGTATCATATTAGTTCACACTGAAAGGTATAAGACTCACTAATGAACGATACCTGTAGAATTCTGTCTTATACTTTCAATAAACCTGCTAATCCTTTTTTTCATATGGACGGGATGTAAAGCTGCTACAAACAACGCCCTTCGCGGCTTTCGCCCAAGGTTACCACACTTTTACCTTTGAAACGAGCGGACAGGGATGGAAGGATATCATGAGCGTTTTATCCTTTACTTGCGCCGCGCGCACATCTTGCGGCTAGTCGGAGAACCAGCTGCACAAGCACTCCCATGCTGAAGGGGCGATGCGCCTGGCATGAGAAATGTCAAGATACTTTAAGGGCTTTGAATGGCACTGTATTCTACGGGGCTATAGATCAGTGAAAATTCTTATTACTAGGATATGCCGCACACATCTAGAATGGCGACTTTTTTGGCGAAATTTCTAAAAAAATGGCGACTTTTGGCGACTTTCTGCTCGTTGTTTGGCGACATTTACTCGAAAGTCAGTGGCAACCCTGGCTTTTACTCGCGTGCGCGCAGACGCTATGGGAACGCCGAGCAGACGACGCGGATGGAGACATATTGAGCAGCGCTGCCAAAGGCAACGGCAGGGTGACATCGTGGGGCAGGGTGATGGCCATGGAGACGGCCACGGTAGGGGGACGGCCACAGTGCGGTGGCGCCATCTAGTTTTTACTGAACAAACCAGCTGCGGAAAATCGTCTATACTAAAGGGTCGATGAGAGTCATGGCGACTTGCAGCTCACTCTAATTTCACAAGCACGCTCTGAATTTTTATTGTTTAATCACGCACAGGAGAAATCTCACACAGGCACTACCTTGGAGGTCAAAACCCAGTGCCTATATGTACGGGTTGGTCAGTGAACGGTTGTGCAGCGCGAGCAGTCGGTTTTTTCAATCAAGAAACTCGCTAGCAGACGCTGCCTGCGTCGGCCTCGCGAGGCGAGAGAGAGGGGGGGGAACTAGAGCACGCATCTGGAACGCAGCGAGCGCCGCCGCACCATCTAGGGATCTTTCTGAGAACTAGAGGTGGCTACGACAGCGCCATCTAGTGAACACTCCAAGAACTGGAGGTGGCTACCTACTACTACTACTACTACTACTACTACTACTACTACTAATACTACTACTACTACTACATACTACAGAGGAGGGACAGACCCACACCCTAAGGAGCTTCGCCCCTAAAAAAATTTAACCATCCCCCGCTAAAGGGGATGGACCTCGGCCTCGTCGCAAAGGCACCCAGAGGGCCAGAAACCCTCTCCTGAAAACCCGCTTCTGGAGCCGGCAAGCAGCAGCAACCGGGAGGCGATACGAAGCCGGAACACTTGCACGGTCGCATTCCGTTGGCGTTCGTTGGCAATGCTACCGACCTCGGCCTCGTCGCAAAGGCACTCAGAGGGCCAGAGACCCTCTCCTCAAAACCCGCTTCTGGAGCCGGCAAGCAGCAGCAACCGGGAGGAATGTTGTACACAAGAGGACAGAAAGTGGCCGCGTATCTGCGTGATTGTCGCCGAAATGTCGCCGAAAGACGATAGATTAGCGCTGCGTGACATATGGGCGCCGTCTGGCAATACGCCGGGAAACATGAGTTTGTGCATATGGCCTCCGAGATGGTGGGCGCGCGGCGGATTTCGCGCCCGCCATCTCGGAGGCCATGTTGTGCAGAGGGCACGGAGGAGGTTCTTTCCTTTCTCCGTGGTAGAGGGCTTTTGTCCGCGTCCATTGCTGCATTTTCAGCGCAGCTTAAGAAACTAGGGTCTTTAGAATTACATATCTGTGTATTTTCTAATAAAGGAACACACCACCTAATACTAACCTAGTGATGTTGCGCCTCAGATATGCCTAATGTTTGCTTTTTGATCGACAATGTACACAAGTATGAGCCTAGTTAGCAGTACAAGATGGCTGGCCCTTCGGCAAGTGGTTCAACTTTGACCGGGTGGCTGAATCGGGTGACAGACAGACAAACCGAGACTATCGTCTTTAAAACCCGTTCGCACCCCCACAGCAGGAGAGTGAGACAAGCAGCCGCGCCTCAGACGTCCACCCCCCCCCCCCCCCCCCCCCTGGAAGCACACCGCGCCGCCCTCCTGCTCCCCCGCCGACTCTCCTGCGGGCAGCAGCCCAGAGGAAATCCGCTTGGCCGGTTCGCCTTCGGCGCATGCGTAGGGTGACTGCGGACTAGCCCACTGCAGGACATACCCCCGAGCAAGAGATGCTTCGCATCTAAAACAAGTTAGCCAGAATCAACGTTCGAGTCATACTGTGTGCTATTCATGAGCCTCTTCTTCCAAAAATAAAAACGTTAGCGGCATAAACAAATACCTTATCAGCCTAAACCGAATTCTAGTGGTTCTTCTGGTACCCCATTAGCTTGAGCAGCTCTCGCGGCCTCTTCAACGAAGTGGTCTAGTTGCACGTGCGGATCCTTGGAATTCCAACAGCGCACGCCTAGCGACAGCCAAAGCCGCTTCAACTTGTAGCCTATAAATAAGATGTCAATTTACGAGACAGAAGCTGGAGGGAAAGCGCTCACAACTTCGCCTTCAGAGATGACAGGATCCCTGGGCATACGCGCGCAACAATCGATCGTCACGCGAAGTATTTTTTCTCGCTAAAGTCGTCAAAAAGCTTTCTGGCACAAATAAGCGCCGTCCACATTCTCCCGAGTATATGTAAAACCACCCCCGGGTATAAAGTAATTCACATAAATATCTCCAACAGTGTATGTTAGGTACTTTGTGAGTGAGTGAGAAAACTTTAATAAATATTCTCCAAATTGATTCCCTGGGTCTAGACAGCGCCGGGGGTAGTAGAGAGACCCTGTCTCTCGGCGGGAGCTTTGTATGGCGACTAATTCGCTGCTACGAGCACACTGCTCTTCGTCTGATCGTAAAAATGACCGCATGCACCGAATCGATGTTATGCGAAGCATGCGAAAGGAAGGTGACTGTGGTGTAATTTTTTACATTGAGCTAAACGTTACGAAATGACGTTAAAGATATGTGCAAATGGTATACGCACACACATATGTTGAAGAGTCGCACATGTGTTATATAACCAGTTGTTTAGAGTTGCGTAACGATGCCCACAGCAACATGGGTATTAACAATACCAGACGCGGTAAGCTGATATATAGTGCTTATACTTCTCCGTTATGATGGAGAACGCACGCACGTTTCACGAACCCGTGTGAGTGTGTGGAAGGGATTCTTGAGAGTTCTCAGGTAGATGGCGGCGAGCGCAATGTCTTTTTATCGTAACTGATGTGCGCAACGCAGACCTCGTCGATTCCGCTGCTTGTCTGTGTGTGTTGTGTGTCTGGCGGCCGGCGAAGTGGGATGCGATCTATATGTTGAAGTTGCGCATCGCCGTGTTCTTATATGTGCCCACGCCTCCACGCCTGCAATGAAGCCGCTCTCTGTGGACGACACAGTGGGATTATCGCTCCAGAGAGAGAGAGAGAGAGAGAAATGTTTTAATGAAAAGCTGGAGATGTTTGCCTGGCTATTCGCATGACAAGTTTCAGAAAGTGCTAACGCGCCAGTTTCTGTGAGCAGAGCGTCTTTTTCGAGTTTGTGCACGTGCGCGTGCACAGACTGTACGTTGAGAACGGCGAGCGTGAGGCGCTTGTTGTGGTTGTTGCACCGAATGAAGGTGGTATAAGACAATGTCTAGAGGTCTGTTTGCTAGCCGGGTCATGTCGTCGACATACTGTCTGTCGATAGAGCCGGCGACATATCGCAACGTGAAGCCACCTTACACGTTGGTCAGGTGTAGGCCGTCGATGGTGGTAGCCCTGGAAAGTGCTACGTAGTCCTAATGCAGCGGTTGGCGCTTCGTAGAGTACCTCGGTGCATGTGGCCCAACAACGTTGCTTGTTGGGCGAGTTTGAACAAGTCAATCATAATGGTATTTAGCGCAAACAGTAGACAAAGGACAAAGGAGAGGACGTGGACGCAGCGCATTCTTCCAACTAAAATTTATTCGAGAAGAACACACATATATATATACAGACCAGGTGATCAAAAAAAGAGAAAAGAAGACAAGAAAAACCTGAGAGTAAAAGGAAAAATATATACAAGCAAAAAAAAGCCCGCTTGCAAAAGAATAACATGTCACAAGGTGGATGATGCATTTTCGGAGCAAGTGTCGCGTCTTAAGGTCGCAGGTTTCTCTCAAGACGTGGTGTCATCTGTGGCCGAATGCCTGCTTAGGCATCTCAAAGATTCCGGGCGCAAAGAGGAGCGTAGAGCCAGAGCGAAGGCGCAAGGGAGGCGGAAGACAGCTGTGGTGCCTTATGTGCAATACGTATCACACAGGCTCAAAAAATAGGAGAAATCGCTGGGGTTCGGGTGGTTTTTTCGGCCCCTGAAAAGCTTTCTGGCCTGTGTATATCCACCTCTCGGATGAACGAGAAAATAAGGTGCAGCGCAGACCATAGGCTCAAGTTTGTGCCATGTGTTAAGGCGTTGTTTACGCTATTCCTCTGACGTGCGGTAGGAGGTACGTAGGCCAGACGGGGCGCTGTCTGAATGATAGGCTCCTTGAGCACCGCTACAGCGTCCAAACCACGGTATCAGAGCACCTTGGCATCCACGTGCGGGATTGCGAATGTAGCCCTATCATTGAAGGCACTGTGGTCCTTGCACGCAGCCAGGATCAAAGGGTGAGGGAGATTATTGAGGTCGAGGAAATCGCACGGTCCAGCAACGCACGCGTGAGCACGCCATCGCTGCACCTTTCCGATAAAGAACTTTTGTTTCTGGCGCGACGTAGGGACGGGGGCGGTACCACGGCATAGCGCTGGCATGTTATTCTTTTCCAAGCGGGCATATTTTTTGCTTGTATATACATTTTCCTTTTAGTCTCAGGTTTTTCTTCTCTTCTTTTCTCTTTTTTTGATCACCTGGTCTGTATATATATGTGTGTGTTCTTATCGAATAAATTCTAGTTGGAAGAATGCGCTGCGTCCACGTCCTCTCATTTGTCCTTTGTCTACTGTTTGCGCTAAATACCATTATGACTGGTATGTGGCCCTTTCTGACTTACATATATAATTATGGCCTTTGCTGGCGCAAGGGGAAATTGTGCCCTCTTGCACGAGACATTTTCCTGGCGTATATCGTGGTCAGGGTTGCCAATGGTGGCTACTTTTCGCCAAATTGGCGAATTTGAAAGGCCCGTGGCGACCTAAAATTATGAATGGCGACATGGCGAATTTTTGGCGATTTTCAGCTTAGGTCTCCACTGAGTTATGCATCCTAAGCTCAGTGCCTTCCCAACGAATGAGCGGCACTATTCTCTGTATTTTTCTGGGTTTTGAGGTGCACATTACGCGCCGTTCTGTATGTCCGTCCTGTAACTCGTGTGCATATCCTAAATTCATCTAGATTCATCTAGATGCTTCAGAGCTTCGCTAAAGTTTCGCTTCTGAAGGGGCTAGATGACGGGTTGGTCGTGTGTTCCGGCCATTTGTTCCGCCAAAGCTCCAACTATTCTGAATAGCTTGGCGACCTATTCACCGCTGCAGTATCCCCTAATCGAGCTCGTATAGCGAAGATGGGCGGATACGCGGGTGTTCGTGCAATAAAAAATTATTTATTCAGGCATTTTCTACTGTTCTCGGTGAGCGTGTGCAATGAAAACAATCGCTATATAACATTTTACAATGTCTACCTGTTCAATTATAACGCACTGGATTGACGCGGGTAGATATAAGTGATTATATATGAAAGGGACAGTGGCGTCCGGTATCATATTAGTTCACACTGAAAGGTATAAGACTCACTAATGAACGATACCTGTAAGAATTCTGTCTTACTACTTTCAATAAACCTGCTAATCCTTTTTTTCATATGACGGGATGTAAAGCTGTCTACAAACAACGCCTTCGCGGCTTTCGCCCAAGGTTTACCACACTTTTACCTTTGAAACGAGCGGACAGGGATGGAAGGATATCATGAGCGTTTTATCCTTTACTTGCGCCGCCGCGCACATCTTGCGGCTAGTCGGAGAACCAGGTGCACCAAGCACTCCCATGCTGAAGGGGCGATGCGCCTGGCATTGAGAAATGTCAAGATACTTTAAGGGCTTTGAATGGCACTGTATTCTACGGGGGCTATAGATCAGTGAAAATTCTTATTACTAGGATATGCCGCACACATCTAGAATGGCGACTTTTTTGGCGAAATTTCTAAAAAAATGGCGACTTTTGGCGACTTTCTGCTCGTTGTTTGGCGACATTTACTCGAAAGTCAGTGGCAACCCTGATCGTGGTTGCGGTGGTTCGTATTACCGCGGGCACCCATTTCAACTCTATTGAAGGGTGTGCGGTAGCGATGTGCTTCGGCCTGGTTGGGACGACAATGCCTACCGTGGACGTTGGAAATTCAAGTCACAGTCGCAGGAGGTTGCCGTGTCCGTTACACCCAATGTGTCACTGGGTGCCCATGTTTCCATTAACGAGGTCGTCACTGACGTCGATGTTGGCCGGGATTACGTACGGCTTGCCGATGCTCAGGCAAATTGGGGCCGGCAGGCCACCCATGTCGCTTGCGTTCATCTTGGTCGCCTTGTACAGGGCATCCCTATGTACCTGGTCGTTCTTATAGCTAGTTATGTTAGCGCATGCGGGATGACATAACACGTTGTCCGCAGCGTCGAGGCAACGTCCGTTATGGCGGTCGACGCTCGCATTGCAGTAGTATAGCCGTATGCCGTCAGGGCATTTAGCGGCGGCTTCTTCGCGTGTAACAAAACGGCTCTCAGTCAATATCACGTCATACTCGGTCAGCATGAGGCCATCGCCTTGCCTCATAAGGAATGAAGAGAACACTGCGTCATTCTGGCGGACCACGTGGATGAGTGGATGGCAGTCGAGCGTCTTCCAGATTGGTTCAGCCTTCAGCTCCCTCACTTGCCTTGCGTTTCAATGTGTATGTTCGCCGTTACTGTGTTGATTCGGACTGTGAATTACCTGTGGCACGTATCCGCATATCATGAACTGTGGTATGCGGGTATGTGCCACACGTGACTTATTCATGTCATGACCCGTGAATCGTGTTCATCATACGCTAATCGCCTGCTATGCCAATTTTGGTACAGTACAAGTTTTGGAGACGACCAAGAGAGCGCCCAGACGTAGGCGGCTAGATAGCCGCCTACGTCCTGTCGATAAGATGCTTTTCATTCATTCATTCATTCATTCATTCATTCATTCATTCATTCATTCATTCATTCATTCATTCATTCATTCATTCATTCATTCATTCTCTTTATTTTCCAGAATAAAAAGAAACCATTACATTCTGGATGGTCTCCTGGGCTAAGGTTTTGAAGGTTTTTGCGTGACATAGAGTTTAATATTTAAAGCCTCGTGTTTATTGGAGCTAGAAATGGCGCTGTATATTTATCGCCAAAGGTCCCACGCATTGTGGGAACCAATGACACGCGAAACAATCAGCGAGGATTTGAATGTGCCGCACTGTTCAGCTATGAGCCAAGCTTCGGAGTGGCGTGTTTGCGTAAATTCAGTAATTTCTCGTATAACGTGAGCTTGCCAAGCACGCCGACTACACCGTCAGGTCTAAAGGGTAGCTTATGGTCCCGCTTAACGTCGGAACTTACGCTAAAACTTAGACATCAATTTCACCGAAGAGTAATTCGCGTCACTGTGCGCTGGTGTGCATACAATTAGCAGCGTCGGTTGACTTATTTTTGCGTGGCCGAGCAACGCACAGTATAAATTGGTGAGTCATAGCAGCGCGTATATAATGTTTATTACAATGCTTTAAGACAACACTTCAACCACAACGAACGTTAGGGCAAGCACGAGCACCACAGCTGATGTTAAACATTCATCACATGCACCACTACTGATTTAAAGGAGCACTGACACAAAAATTTTGCAACATTTTTTTTCTGTTGTGATAGGTAACTAACGACCCACTTATCACGGCTGGAAAGCTCGTTTGCTCCAGCGCGCGACGGTTAATTATTTTGACACGGTTTTACAGCGCTCAGTCGCAGTTTCGGTTTCAGCGAGCGCCGAGTGAGGCGGGACCCAGAGCGGTTTTCGTCTAAACATAGCTGGCTACGTGAGCACACAAAACTGTGCGCACATGAGCACTGCGTTTAGAACTCTTTTCGACGAAGGCTTCCTGGGTGCTGCTATAATCCCTATGAGGCCCTCCGCCCCCCCCCCCCCCCCCACCTGGGCGCACGCCTATGCTTGACATCTGTCGTTTCCATTATCGTTTACATACGCCGAATGTTGCTTGAGCGATGGTGATTGAGCAAGGGAGTAGGAATAGCGTGACAGCACGTAAAGGAACAAGGAAAACAATGGCACTAACGTCCAACCATTGTTAGAAGCTAGCGCTCTTTGTTTCCTTGTTCCTTCTCGTTCTCTGGCGCTATTCATAAACCCTAACGATGGTGCACCAGCAAGCCAAATTCCCTGCGCGGGTTAGATAGCTTGAGCATTCGCTCGCTTAAGGAAAACTAGAGTTAAAACTATCAATGAAGATAACAAAGGCATAGGCGATATTATTTGTAGTTTTTAATTACAGTGTGGTAATTTTGACATAGAAAAAAAAGCCGGCAGATCCCACGCATTGTGGGAATCGATGTAATGCGAAGCAGCCAGCAAAGAGCTACATACATCGTCTTGTATGTCATTGAGGAAAATGCGTGTCATGGTTTTCATGTTAACTCCTATTATTTATGTTCGTCACACAGTAACGTCGCGCAATACCAACTTCGGGGTCGATCAAGCTAGAGAAACGGCCGCCAGCGCCCCATGAGCGTGGCACGCAAGTCATGCTGTACATGACATACGTGTCATGACTTTCATGTTAACTCGTGTTATTTATGTTCCTCACACGGTCACGTCGCAATTGCCAATTTTGGTATATATCAAGCTAGCGAAACGGCCGCCAGCACCCCATGAGCGTGGCACGTAAGTCATGCTGTACATGACATGCGTGTCATGATTTTCATGTTAACTCGTGTTTTTATGTTCGTCACACAGTCACGTCGCGCAAAACCAATTCCCGGGTATATCAAGCTAGCGAAATGGCCGCCAGCGCTCCATGAGCGTGGCACGTAAGTCATGCTGTACCTGACATGCGTGTCATGATTTTCATGTTAACTCGTGTTATTTGTGTTCGTTATACAGTCACGTCACGCAATACCAATTTCGGGGTAGGTCAAGCTAGCGAAACCGCTGCCAGCGCCCCATGAGCATGGCACGTAAGTCATGCTGTACATGACATGCGTGTCATGATTTTCATGTTAACTCGTGTTATTTATGTTCGTTACACAGTCACGTCACAAGATACCAATTTTGGTGTATATAAATCTAGCAAAACTGCCGCCAGCGGTCCATGAGCGTGGCACGTAAGTCATGCTGTACATGACATGCGTGTCATGATTTTCATGTTAACTCGAGTTTTTATGTTCGTCATGAAGTCACGTCGCGCAATACCAATTTCGGGGTAGATCAAGCTAGCGAAACCGCCGCCAGCGCCCCATGACCGTGCCACGTAAGTCATGCTGTACATGACATGCGTGTCACGATCTTCATGTTAACTCGTGTTATTTATGTTCGTCACACAGTCACGTCGCAAGATACCAATTTTGGTGTATATCATGCTAGCGAAACGGCCGCCAGAGCACCATGAGCGTAGCATGTAAATCATGCTGTACATGACATGCGTATCATGATTTTCATGTTATGACTTGTCATTTATGTTCGTCATACAGTCATGTTACGCCATACCAATTTTGGTGCACATTCGATGAACCAAGCGACCAGGAGAGCACAAAGTCGTAGGTGGCTATATAGATAGATAGATAGATAGATAGATAGATAGATAGATAGATAGATAGATAGATAGATAGATAGATAGATAGATAGATAGATAGATAGATAGATAGATAGATAGATAGATAGATAGATAGATAGATAGATACGCTCAAAGTCGCAGAAGTTCACTAAGAAATGCTTCGCATTTAAAATGAATTAAAAAGTATGAAGGAAGAAACTTGCCGCCGGTGGGGAGCGAGCCCACTAAGCTTCGAATTATGCGTCCGAAGTTTAGGAGGGGGGGGGGGGGTGAGTTTTCCGGTTTCTTTCATTTGGCATATCTGTACGTGTAATTAAGGGAATGACATCCAGCGCTATTCAAAATTGTAGCATCGAATGTGGATCATTCTTTATTAGCCAGCTGGCGCCACGCCACCAGCTGTCATAAATCGCCATAAGCTGATTACGTCATGATTACTACTCTCTAATTAAACGCTACAAATACCCTCCACGATTTCTTTGACTTCATTATCTAGTGGTTTCATTAGATCGTGTTTAAAAAAGAAACAAGCCCCTCGATACGTTTCCTTCATTGCTTACGCATATTTGTTAACTGCTCGAATGGGTTCCAAGGAAGTGGATACAATGTTTGGACAATGAAGCTGATGAAAAGCGGGGAGCCCAGGAATAAGAGTCCAAAGCCTTAATAACGAAGCGCTCGGGACGTCCAAAATACTCCGTTATACTGGCAACTTTATTGCAAAAGGTGCGAACCGTAATGCTCGCTTTCGAGTGTTGGCGCGTATTTATGGAAAAATCTCTCCGCTGAGGTAAAACAACACGAAGCTTTCCGTGTGACGCTTAAACATCATTACAAGGAACTGTATAAAATATTTTAATCATGTATGCCATATATTCTAACCTGATACGCCGCTAAAATGATGTATGCAAGTATTAGATGTATTAATTACGTTCTGTATGCTAAGCTAGTATGCCATTAAGCTGATGTATAAATCCGCCTCTTGGCTGTAGATTACGTATGTAATTGTCGCGTGGATCCATACCTGCATGTTGAAACCTTTCCAGACGGCTATGAAGATGCTTCTGTATGATCCTACTTTGTGTAGTAAGGGTCAATTAAATTCAGTTCAATTCAATGTCGGAAGTGAAGGAACCCTTCGGTATGCAGGCTCTTTTGTCGTAGACACATTCGTTGCTCAGGATAGACTGTTACCGACAATAATTCTCCAGGCTTTGCTTGTTAGCGAAAACATCATACGTTCAAGCGAAAAGAAGGACGGCAAGTTAATTGCACGCGACAAAGCTTTTGCATGCGTGATAACAGCAATAAAAAATAACGCTTATTTTTTTTTTCGGAACAGCCGCAACGTTGAAGAATACGAACAAAAAGAGAGAAATAAACACAGAAGTAATGATAATAATTCCCGGTGTTTTACGAGTAAAAAAACACGATACGATTATGAAGCACGCTATGGTGGAAGACATCGGTTTAATTTTGACTACATTGGGTTGTGTACCGCGCACCTAAATCCACGCTAACTGGTGTCGTTGCATTTCGCCCCGACTGAAACTCGGCCGTGGTGGCCGGGAATCGTACCCGTGCCTTCGAGTTTATGGAAAACGAACAAACAAGCGAAACGCAGAAAACAAAGCTCAGCGAAACTTGTCCCGTATATAGTACGCGCGCAGCATCGAGGCTCTTCCAACACATCCGCCAGAATAAAATGAGCCGATATGCGAATCGTACATTGTTGTAAAGGATGCATTCGGAATCAAGCAAGACTCGTGTATATGGCTAGTACCAGTCAGTATGAATCAAACCCAGTGAGCCTATCGGACGTCACGTCACCTGTCGAAAGAGTTCGCCTTGTTCCCGGTTTTAGTCAAAATTGCACGCAATAGTAGGTTCTCGATTCTACTACAATAACGAAAATCATTTAGCAAGTACACGCAGACAACACCAAAATTTCAATGTCGACCAGCCCACCGCGGTGGTGTAGTGGTTACGGTGACCGACTGCTGACCCGAATGTCGCGGGAACGAATTCCGACCGCGGCGACCGCATGTCGATGGAGGCGAAATGCCAGATGCCCGTCCTGTAATTAGATTGAGGTGCATGTTAAAGAACACCAGATTGCCGAAATTTCCAAAAGCTCTCTACTACGGCATCCCTCATAATCATATCGTTGTTTTGGGACGTAAAACCCCAACAAATATTATTATTAGCAAGGCGAGCAATCTTTGTGGTCGAGCAATCGTTCAAATCGAACGTGCTTGAATACGGCTGTACCAAGTGCTTCGTAACTGCACATGTGTTCATGTATAATTGTGCCCTGGGAGTCTATTATTTGCGGAAGGAACGACGCAGCATGGTGTAAAGATACGAGATTTTCGCCTGCGATTCGATAATAGGTGTATGACATTGCGAAGCAATATTTGCTATAGAGATGTACAATATACAGAACATAAGTTCCAGCGTGCCGTACGAGCGCTGTTTTTTATATATTTTCGTGCGAATTGCGGAAATTGCGACGTTCACGTGCCCTCTGAGGCAGCTGCAGGAAGTACGCCTGCGAAAGCACGCCACTTGTGCACATTTGTGATAAGCGCTAGCTTGATATCGCTATAAGCCACGCTATTCAGGGATGTAGTACGCACACCTGTTTCCAAGAGTTGAGCTAACTTTTTTAATGACGATAGTCTTTAAAGTATGCGCGATGGTATTTGTAGTAATTATGAAGTAAATGAGAAAACATTTTCACATTTACACCACAATTACTACAAATTACATCCCCTATACTTTCCTGGTCATTACTGTCTGTTAGTCCTCATTGAACAACTATAATGTAAGTGAAACAAATGTAAAAGTCAAACACATAGTTTAACTACATGTGGTACCGCCGTGAATATTTCACAGCAGAATACACAAACGTGATTTTCATATTTCGTTTGAAAACTTTGAGTATCTTAATTGCACTTAGCTGGCACAAGATAAGCTAAGGTTCGCGCTACTCGCAATACTGTTGGCGATATACTGCACGCAGATGCTGACCTTTCTTTCCTTTAGTTATATCTAAATCCTGCATAAAATCTCTGGCAAGTGTTAGCACTTATAACTGTGGCTATACGCTGGATAAAAATTTACAGTGGCTTAGCTCGGCTATGCCAAGATATACGTGGCGTTAGCAAAGGTTCAGCTGATTATTCTTAGCTTTCCAGATTGTCTAGGATTATTAGCCTTCTTCTGTTCATTCTTCGTACGCTGAACCGCTAATTGCCAGGCAACTGCTTCGGGATCCGATGAGATAAGCTTCTCGGCTCTTCCAAGCCGTCAAGCAGCATTTGCGCTCTCCTTCTCCGTGGGGTTACCCACCTACAAACGCCAGTCAGAGGCGCTATCAAGCGGCTCCAGCGCAGTGTCAGACGGCGACTGCACAGCCACGGCCGCTACATAAAAAAAAAAAAACAGGTGCGGCCTGCTGCCATAGAGTTTCCTACAATACTTACTAGAGGGAACTCTAGCGCTAGTGTCTATGGGACCTGCAACGCATGACGCTTCAGCCAGCATGGGAATGATGGGTAGTACACAAATTTGTCTAAACTTCGTACTTTCGGCTCCGTTTGGCTCCGCGTCGGCTGCGTCCGCTTTGTCGAAAAACGAAGTTCAGCAAAAGTCAGCAGTTTCACTTCGCCACTTTAACTTCTTTAGGCTCAGCGATTCAAACCTGGTCACGAAGTTCACAACGGTCTGTTCTTTTATCCGAAACGAACGCCAAAACACAACAATAAACAAAGCCACAAGTACGTTTGAAGCCGCAAGCACGAAGACTAGGCAAATTTGTGTACTACCCATCATTCCCATGGTAGCTGAACGATCGCAGCGCCAGAGTCCCCTCTAGTTAATTTTAGGAAACTCTATGCCTGCTGCGTCGCGTCGCCGTCAATGGGCAAGCGCGGGTCGGCTGAGCGGCAGCTGTTTTGGGTGAGGGCGCCACAAGCACGGTCGGCAAGGCAGACGCTGGTTCGCGTTACTGTGTGGTCGCCTCAGGATTTATGCATGTCCGTGTGCTTTCTCGTGTCTTTCTTGTGTGTGACCGCGCGTGTGAGCAGCTTGCCTCATGTTTCCTGCGCATGAATACGGTTTTTTGGTGTGCGCGTGTGTGGCAGACGGTTTTTTAGCGGTGTGATGACGCGAACCTGTTGTGTGCCGCTGTGCAACTCGAACGTGTGAAAAGACGCTACTGTGAAGTACCACGTATTCCCATGCGATCTACAGTGTCGGGAAGCGTAATATTCGTAACAGAGCACTTCTTTCTGTAACAAACGAGCGCTAGAACAGCCGCGCGCCGCCGCATCCTGACTACAGCATCAAGCCACTGCGCTGACTGCTACCCCCAACGGGTGCGCGCAACGAAAAAAAAAAGACAAGCATCAAAAGGCGCCCGGGGCGAGTCCCTACCCTTTCCACCGAGAACGCCGTCGCTGTTGCGACAGCCTAACAGCCACGCAGATCGGGAGAATTCAAGAAATCAAAGTGGAACCGACCGATTCCGCAGACGAACCGGTGAGACGAATCCCTTTCCCCTAGTTGTCGCTGCGCTACGTGCTACGAGCCGAACAATCACTTGGAGTGTTCGCGAAACCGGGACGGATCCAAACGAGAGACGACGGAGGGTAGGACGGTAGGGTGAAGTCGGCGAAGAAATTATGTTGTTCGTGTGAGTCGTGTAGTGCGGTCAGTTGATCTTGGATAATCGAGTGATGACACCGTGGAAGCACTGTTTAGAAGAGTGTCGCCGAATGACGATGACCAGAGCTGGATATTGTTTGAGTGCTTCACGGAAGAGAAATATACGAGAAACGTTCGAAGAATTGTGGGCTGCACACGTTTGGTAACTATTCAAGGCCTTTAAGCGTTCTTGGATAGTTTCTAATGGATGAGAGTGCATTTGTAGCACGGTAAGTTTGTTCCCGTTGTTTTAAACACCGTCTAAGTGATGTTGTGATTTGTAATTGATACCTGCCAAGTGTGGATGTTTGTGTGGTGCTTGTACTGCCTTAACTCAGAATATATTTTGTTTGTGTTGTCAACTCTTGGCTCTAACTCTTGCTTTGGACCACAACCGGCATTAGTTGGCGCACTCAAAGGACCTACATTTAAATTGTGTGTGCGTTCATGGTGCGTTTCGGTGGGCCGATAAGTCAGCCCTTGGAACTTTCCCGGCGACTGCCTGTCCATTAACGGGGTCAGTGACTGAGTGACACTTTTCATTTCAGTTGAGTCAAACGGGCAGCATTCATGGAGGGTATTGAGGCCCACTCTACAAAACATTGGTACTCCAGAACAAACTGTTCACATATGTGGGGTAATCGGCAGTTCTAATAACGACTTCAGTATTCAACCTGTAATGTGCAACTATAAAACGTCTTATCTACGGCCTGATTGGAGTAAGTGTCGGGCGTACAAACGCGGCTGTCGAAGCGCTTCTCCGTGAACAGCTGGACCGTTGTGGTGGCGCCAGAGCGGGCGCAAGGAGAACTAGGACCCGGACGCCGTTTCGGCGCCACGCAGCAGGCCGCACCTGTTTTTTTTTTTATGTAGCGGCCGTGGCACAGCGAAGGCGAATAGCTGCGCGCGCTCTGGCGCCACTGTGTCTACGACGTCACTCCTCTCGAATGCGGCGCAGACCAGCAGCGGCGAGCCGCGCGTGGCGTTGTCGGAGAGCGCGTGAGATGCCAGCTCCGGTGACCCAGCTGTGTGACATCACTGATCCTCGCGCATGCGCAGCACGGCCCATGACGTTCCACGCGAAGTCGGCTCCGGCTAGGCAAGTGTAGCTAACGCTACAAAACAGCAGCGTGTGGTGCCAGCTGTCAATAGTAGAACAGCATGAGTAATAACACGCGTTCGAGTTGTATGCTAAGCCCGTTTAAATTGACACTATTGCAGCACCATAGTTGCAACCGGTGTCGCGATTCTTGCGCTGTATAGCAGTGGCGTAGCCAGGGGCTGGCACACCGGGCACGTGATCCCCCCCCCCACCCCCACCCATTTCTTTTTTGTTTGTAATGGTATATGACACTCGACCACATCCGCCTATCCGGCCTCCACTTCAGATTAAGGAGGTGCCCCCCTTCCCCCGAAAAAATTTCTGGCTACGCCCCTGCAGTATAGATTGTGTGAGACGGCCGCGTCTCCTCAGTTCCGGCCTACAGTCCCAGTCGACGCCCTGCAGCGCCCGGCAGCGTCCAGCCCTGAGCACCGACCACGACAGCCACGCTCCGGGACACACTAGCGCGGCCGAGCTGGAGGGACACCTCCTCTATAGGAGGTGTTGGCTAGACTGTCTGACTTGGGGTCGCGACAGCAGAGACGTCGTCGTCTCGCCTCACTTACAAGAAAACTTCATTTGGGCCTAGTTGGTACATAATCCTGAGGTTAAAATCACCCCTCAAACACACAAGACGCCCTCCACGAAGGCGCCCACAGCGCTTGTGTGGTGTCTTCGTGGGCGTTTTGTGTTCTTGCGCGGTGATTTTAACCCCAGGAATCACCTCAGTTACAGTCGAGAATTGTTTGAACAGCGCAGCTGTTCTAGCACTAGGCCTGACGACAGATAAGTGTCCGCACTGGTCACGCTCCGGTTGCCAAATACACCCATAGATGACGTAGCTGACAGCCGCGGACGAAGCGGTAGCCTCACAGTAACACGAAGAAGCGCGGCTCAAGTGTGAATCATAGAAAATCGCAGAAAATCGCAAGGGAAGCGCAGGGGAACCGCAGCACCTCTGTTTCTGCAGATTTCACACTGGGTGGAACCCGGACACGTTTTTTTTTGTTTTCTCTTTCTTTATATACACAGTTGGTTCCGTGTTTCCATATTCAGTGCCGATAAGGCATTACGAGAGGACGGGAGGGGGGCTACACTCGGACATCACGTGTACCATGAAGCCAAGCCCTGTCTTGCGGTGTTGGTTTCCTGGCCTCTGTCGAGCTTCAAAGCGCAGCTTTTAGCCCAGAAAACCGTTCCAAATATATTTGAAAAAAAAAAAAAAAAACGCCAGGCCTGCGCTGAAACCGCAGCACAGTCACAGCGAAAGCTGGAAGAGCGGCGTTTCTAGAGCCCGTTGCAAGCTCTCTTGGGGCTACAATACAAGTCACCAGAAAGGTACCCACTACGCCATAAATCACAATTTTTTTGAAGTTGGGAAGCACCTACTAAGCCATTATAGTACATACGGCTATGCTTTCTCTGCTTCTTTTTCTATCTTTGTCGTGTCTGTGTCTTTCTATCTCCTTCTCACTATGTCTATTTCTTTCTCTGTCTTTCTATGTTTTTCTCTCTTTCTTCCCTTTCTTTCTATTTTTCTTTTTCTCTTTTTTTCCCTTTCTATATGTTCCTCTCTTTATTCCTTTTCTTTCTCTATATGTTTCTCTTTCTGTATTTTTCTATGACTTTCTCTCTCTCTCTCTATGCGCGTTGTCCCCTCCCCTTTCCCTCCTTCTCACCCTCAAATCTGTCCCCACCCTCACCACCCTTTCCCATCCCCTTGCTATATTATACTATACAATGGTATGCTATGCTCTGCTATAGCGTGCGTGGATAACCGAGTGGTTAAAACGCTCGCTTTCGGATCGTGGGTACGCGGGTTCGAATATTTGCCAAGAATTTTTTTCCTCAAGAATTTCTTTCTTTACGTTTATTTCTCTTTCCTTTTTCATCTCTCTCTCTCTCTCTCTGTACTTGTTCTCTCGCCCATTATAGTTATTGCATCCCGCGCCAGAGAAATCAGTACACGTGTTCTGGAGCGAAGCAGGAAATGAGGACGACGATGATCAAAAAGAAGACAAAGAGAGCGCGTGCCGGTTCATGATGATGATAATTTCGTTTCGCTCTGCACATATTAACGGCCGGCTTCGGTGTTAATAAAGCATTTGCATTAGAACTTGAATTTCAAAACTTTACACTATATAAGGTACTCGTACACTCAAAGCGTGGCAAAAAGCATCAACAGAAGTAATTTCCGCAACATCAGGCAGAAGACGATTCCAGGCGCCGGCTGTTTGAACAAAAACTTAGTGTACCGCAAGACTTCACCTTTAAAAGCAACTTCCTTGTCCTTGCGAACGCGGTCCTTCAAGCTCGTAGTCTGTAGTTTTACGCCTACCACCCTTTCCTTACGAGCTATTGTATGAAATATAAGCACAGGATCAGTAAAAAAATGCAGAGAAGATATTCAAACGCAAATAACACTAACATGAAAACATTAGGCGAAATAATAGGAATAATGGTAATCAAGCGTCAAGTCCATGAAAGAGTGCCTTAACTGGGCCCGTGTATTTCTGCTGGGAAGCTGTTACTTTGTGGATAAAATTTCCGCTTTTTCGTAACTGTGATGTTCGTCGTCAGCTTGAAGACTGCCGTGGTGTGAATGTCTGAAAGAACATCAGTAAGTTTGAGAATATACTCACATCACACGCATCGGTGAGCGATGCTGCAAATATTTACCTTAACAAATAAAAGAAATTGTTCGCGACCTGCCATTCTGACGAACAACCTAAGGAGAGGAGCATGCTAGGTTGTTGCGCATTCATTCATTTTATATATGGTTATGCTACCACGATGCAGTACACGCTGACGTTTCAAGTAGGCTTCGGCTTATTTACCTGTCCTACACTGCGCAGACACTACGAATTGAAGCCCCTCGAGGCAGACGGTGAGGGGAATCTGCTCACTAAATCATATTTTTAAAGACGATAGTCTTTCTTGGGATACTTGAACGCAGAAATTTTGGTCTGTCTATCTGTCTGTCTGTCGCACATTTCAGCCACCCGGCCAAAGTTTAAGCCCTTGCTGAACACCCAGCCATCTTGAACTGGTAGCTGCGTTCATACTTGTGAACACTGTCGATAAAAAGCAAATATTACGCATATCTGAGGCGCAACGTGAATACGTAAATATTAGGTGGTGTGTTCCTTTACTAGAAAACACATAGATACGTAATCCTAAAGACCCTGGTGTTCCTTAGGCCGCGCTGAAAATGCCACGCTATGAGCCAGATGCGGCGATTCAACATAGAGGAGGAGGACTCTTGTAGTACGGCCGCCAGAAGACTATCGTCTTTCGAGGACATTTGCAGCGAAGCACGCAGATACGCGGCCAATTTTTCTCTCAGGAGTTGGCGATCACTCGTCTTGCATGCGAAATGATGCACGTGAAGCAACTTCCCAAGAAGTTTCTTTCATCATTCGTTCCTTGCAAATTGGTTTGCAGCACCGTGTAAGATATAGGGAGTAGAGCTGTGCACGGGCCGTATTTCCAAGCCCGAGCCCGGCCCGGGCCCGCTGACTTTGTCGAAGGCCCACCCGAGCCCGACGGCAAAGGTCTGCGAGCCCGCCCGGTCCGGCCCGACGTACGAAAACACAATCCCGGGCCCGGCCCGGCCCGGCTTTTTGAAGGTTCGCTGCGAAAACAAAACTTCGTTATCCGGTAATTTGGCATTTTATTGAGCATATCAAATATTATCAAACGACACACGACGAACAGTCTCTAATAGAGACTGTTCGCGGCACTTTTGCTATACAAGTAGACGGGCTCATGCCAGCAACAATGGAGTTCACTCGCCAAAGCCGTCACGTGTATGGGGTATGCCCATGTAAGCATCAGCTTGCACGAGGGCGATCAACGTCGGGTCGCTCGTCGCTGTCGCGTGATTTTCACTCATATGTGATTTGGCCTTAAATCTAACGCGGAACAGTTGCGTGGTGCCGTCACTAGCACAGGTGATGTTACTTCTCTGTTTGTAAGAGTGCAACAGAGGCAGTGCTTTACCTGCTCCCCTTATGTTTAGAGTAGCGAATGGAAAGGAAAAGCGGTAAAGGGCGCTCGCGGAAAAGGCGCTGTATGCATGCTGGAAAACAATTCCCTCTCCTTCTCTATATTTCGGGCTTGAGTCGGGCTTTGCGCCGGGCCCGAGCCCGGCCCGATAAAACTCCAAGTAGTCCGAGCCCGGCCCGGGCCCGAGGTGAACATACGTCGGCCCGCCCGAGCCCGGCCCGCGGGCCGGGTCGGGCTCGGGCTTTCGGGCTACCAGAGGCCCGTGCACACCTCTAATAGGGAGTATATATGACTTGCATCGACGTCCGCAGCAAACGCTCCCTGCAGCTGCGAGGCGTTCCTCGCCTCTGCTATTGCACGGAATGTGGCAGTCAGGCCACGTTGGTAATCCATTTCTTAAGGGCGGTAAAAGAGCGCAGAGAACAGGGATGAGCGAAGGCGCACACACAAGCGCCTGCGTTTGTATGTGTGATGCTTTTCGTCCGTGTTATCTGTGCGCTGTTACCATTCTTAAGAAAATACTGCACGGAGCGTTCACTCGACCAGCTTCTTTGAATCGTAAGCTGTTTCGCACGCTACGCTCCGACTATCCGCTAAGCAAGACATCGCTGTAATGAATGCTCACCGGCATTCCCTTCCGTAGCTTGGAAGTTGTTGCAACTTGTCTCCGGCTGCAATGAAAAAGGTGGTGACGATTATCTTTAATATAGTGGCACCTACTCGCTCATTCGGGCACTGACAATGATGGCGACAAAGCGTTTTATTTAATAGTAGACGAATGCATGGTTGTCGCGGTGCTGAAGCGAAAGGTTACGACACGAGGCACCAGCCCCACGCGACTACTCAAGAATCAGGCGGAGAGAGCTTTAAAATTTGAAAATCTCTTGCCATAAAAAAAGAAAATCTGCAGAACACCCTTGCACTCCCATTGTCCCTCCTTCGCCTGCAAACCTCTGTTTGTGTCATAACGTAACGAGACTACTTCTGGGTCACAGCCGCAAATCGTGAAAGCTTTGCAAAACGTGTTTGTTTTGCAAAACAGGTGTTGTCCACGATATTATTTGACAAAAATTTCGTTACCCGTTTCAAGATGAAGAAATGATGGGGAGAATCAGCACGTGTGTTACTAACTTATAGAGTTAACTTAGAGTTAGGTGCATGTTAGAGTATCCTAAGTGCACGAAACGCTGGTGTAGTGGTTATGCCGCTCGAATGCTGACCCGAAGGTCTCGGTATCGAATCCCGGCCGTGGCGGCCGCATTTCCGATGGAGGCGAAAATGCTTGAAACCCGTGTAATTAGATTTAGGTGCACGTTAACGAAACCCAGGTGGTCGAGATTTCCGGAGCCGCGCACTATATAACGCCCCTCATAATCAACTCGTGATCTTGGGTCGTTAAAATCCAACAATTATTAAGGTATCTCAGGTGGCCAACTTTTTTGGGAGTCCCCCACTATAGTTGGCCTCATTATCGTATCATGGTCTTGGCACGCAAGACAGTAAAATTTCATTTAAACGATACCTTCATCTCAACGGAACATATATAGAACCTCAATTGGGCATCGTTCGTTTAGTGAGGCGAATACCTATTTAAGAAAAGTAAAACACTATTTGGTTGCATTGCCAGACATCGCGAATGGCTTCCGCACTATGATTTTCGGCGATATCCGATACTTGCATTGTGCAAGATATTTCAGCGACTTGCAGCGCATGAAATACTTTAGACAATAAATGCAAATATGTAAAATCTTAATTACATCCGGCAGCTACGAGGGTTTCACCTCAGCTTTATTGTTTCTTGCCTATATGCCCTCATTTACATTAGTGTAAGACTTAACTGTGTGCGACCATAGTTAAACTACCTTTCTTTCTTTCTTTCTTTCTTTCTTTCTTTCTTTCTTTCTTTCTTTCTTTCTTTCTTTCTTTCTTTCTTTCTTTCTTTCTTTCTTTCTTTCTTTCTTTCTTTCTTTCTTTCTTTCTTTCTTTCTTTCTTTCTTTCTTTCTTTTACGACAGTTTAATTGGGCTGCGCACATAGCCAAAGAAGTCGCAAGCAGCCCGTGCGCGGACTTCAAACCTTCATTTTGCTCTTCACTCTAAGAAAAAAAAGAGGTGTCCGTCGACTCTCCTAAAGAAAGCCGACGTGACTCTCTTTAGAGAGTCACGTTGGCTTTCTTTAGGAGAGTCGCGGGGCGCACGACCATCCGAAACAGAGTTAGCGTGCTTTTTTTACATCCCACGACTCTCTGAAAGAGAGTCAGCGTGCCTCTCTAAAGAGAGTTATACATGGCAGAGACACATGTGTAGCAAAGAAGAGTCAACGGACAAATTTCTTTCTTAGAATCTTGCTTCTTCCCCGCCACACAAGGAGCTCGTCATATATTGGTATTCCTGAAATATAATCTACCAATCCAGCTGCACATATCTGGCTATATTATCTTTTAAGCGAGGTTTCCGGGTGAAATATGATAACATAAGTGACCCAACGGAGTCGCCCGAAAGGCTATAAACTCGCACAGAATATTCTTATTCACAGTAAATTGAATGTAGACGTGGCTGCATACGATGCTAGTGAATTAAGCACAGTCGCTATTTCTCTTTACAGTTCACGCGAGAATGCCCCCGACTTCCCGTGGTATCTGCTGCCGCATCTCCTGGGGATACACCGTGGCAGCCACCGTCTTTTTGCAGCTGACTGCAAGTAAGTAATCCAGTGCGTTTGTAAAATGTAACTGTACTTTTTTCTTTGTTTAATGTTAAGCCTCGTGGCCATCGAGTGCTGTTGGCAGCGTTCACTCACATATAGTGTACTGTCAGGCATAGGTCGGCAAAAAGTGTGGAGCTCACTCGTACTCAGACACACCGAAATTTTCCTCGACCGGACTCACTCTGATTCAGACTCACTAAAATTTTTCTCAACTGATTCCGAGTGAGAACTCGGACTCAAACTCGCCAAAATATCAATCACTCGTACTCACTCAGAATCAGACTCAGGGCTCGATTTCAGCCTGAGTGAGTCGACTCATGAGTCCGTTAGCGTATAATTATCTTTTTCGATCAAGGTGTCAATGCTCTTTAACACCAGTATCTCGCATAATCGGTGCTCTACGATACGAATTTTGATCTCGTACCTTCACATACGAGTTATCGGTGATTGTAATCCAGTAAGGACATTTTTACCTTGAAATAGATGACTCACACGAGATATCTTTATCAAGAACTTTCCGTGAAAGAGATTTGCTGGGGAGGGCAAGGTACACCTCCCCTCCTCCTTCGTAACTCACGCCTCTGAGCAATAAAAATTGAGCTGGCGTATGAACGCTAGTGCGTTGAACTATGCGAGTACAAACGTGAGCCGACATAAGGCTGATAGTAGTGCTGAAGTTGAGTAGATAGGACCATAGGTCGGCGATAAATGTGGAGCTCACTCAAGACTCACTCGTGAAAGAGAGTTTGGGCTTGGGGCTCACTCGCACTCGGACTTGCCAAAATTTTCCTCAGCCGGAGTGACTCGGGCTCAAACTCACCAAAATATTACTCACCCGGACTCACTCAGACTCAGACTCACGGCTCCACCTGAGTCTGAGTGAGTCTGAGTGAGTCGACTAATGAGTGAGTTTGCCGATCTATGCTGTCAGGTAATGGAAAACACAGCAAGAACCTACATTGGGACTACGCGTTATGAGTGCACGGTAGAAGAACGGAACTATTGCTTCACTGAAGCGATTTCCATATACCACCCTTCACGAGTTGCCGAGGTTCCACTGCGAACTTGTTCTATAGCGCTGATGTAACGTACGCTGGAGTGTTTCAGTGGCTTATGTTTAGTAGCCACATTCAGGACCTGTAAAAGGGAATGACGTTGGTCCAGTTGGCTTTGTATAGTCTGAAATGAACGACAGCGCGTACAACAAGGACGAAGAGAGAACGACAGCAGGAGCGCTGACTAACGACGTTTTTCTTTATTGTACCAAAGGCAATATATAGAAACAAAAACAGCCTGCCTTGCGTGCGCGAGACCAGGAAATCAAATCGAAATAAAGATGATCAAATCATCATTTTTGCCGTGATAAAAACCTTTTTAATCGCAGGTTTAATAAGTGCCTTCTATAGGTACGTGATTACGTTTTCCTTAGAAATATAGGAGTGCTGACACAGTGTTTTCAGGCCACCACAGTGAGTGCACTCTATTAGCGTATGTGCCATTCAGACAGCCAAACAACGATATGCAGCAGTGCATGCATGATTCAGTGGCACTGCTTCAAGGACTGTCATCACTGTGCGATCACAGAATAAAAGGATGAAACGCTGTAAGAATAGCTGAATAGAACAAGTATAGGAACTAGAAATACATCACTGCTTTTAACAACTTTTTCTACCTCATTAACATATCATTTTAGAAGTTGTAGGTTATTCTCTTACGTCGTTAATCATCGTCAGTATTTTCAGGGAACCGTTTTTCACAAGTATATGTCGTCACATACGGCAAATTTGTTCTAAAAGTCCCGCAAGGTAAACGAAAGGTCTGGAGAGGATGGCAATTCACTATAAATTATACAGTGTTTTCTCGGAGAAAAATACTTAATTTAGGTGAACAAGCATACCGCAGAGCTGGAAATACAGCTTAGAAACTCACAGCTACTACCCCGTCATAAAGGAGACGCTCGCGGCATCCATCCGTCAATCTATACAAAATTGCCATACACACATTTAAAGCACGAAGGTATACACGGAAATCTTCTCAAGAGAAAAAGCTTCTTAGTTGCGCAGATGGCAATTTAACTTTTCACTGTAGTGTACCACAGTGCGAAATTCCCTTTTATAAAGAAAAGCCGGGGTCGCAATAAACTGTCGTACATCGCTTCTGTCAGGAGTACCAACTTCTGTCAGGAGAACTGAAAAACAAAGCCCTGATTTTTCATTATGCGTGGTAGTTTAAAGCTAAGGAAGCCGCGTTGTTGAACGCTAGAGAATTTTCTGTCGAACACGCATTGCGGTCTTTGTACGAGAACAAATGAGAGAGTAATGCACTTCTACTTCTGAAATGGCAGGCTGAGGGAGCAAACAAAGACACCTGCACAAAAGAAAAGCACATTTAACATGACAAACATAAAATAGTATCATATGATAGTAGAAAGAAATCATGACCCCTCCAGTAGCCACTTCGCATACTGATCCGTCGTCAGGGCAAAAAGAAATTTGAGGCAATAGGCATTGACGTAGTATCCTGACGCATCGATAATGTCAACAGCTGCGGTCTCTAAGACGATTTCCCTCCTGCAGCTTCGAATTCCTGTTTCATCTGCACAACCAGTGCCCGTAAATATTGTAACAAAATACCTGCGCAATGGAAAAAAAACTGAAAACAAATTACGCGCCAAATCTAGGACCTAATTATGGGAGACGTCATATGGGGGCGCGGGGCGGCTTATTCCCGAATAATTTTGAAGTTCTGGGGGTATTTTTGTTTTGGCGTGCGCATAAATCTAAGTACACTGGTGTTGCAGTATCGACCCCATCATATGAGACGCTGTGGACAGAAATAACTGAAACTCGCGTCCACGAGCTTGAAAGAAATCTGGGCTGGTCGGGTATATGAAACTTGGCGCTTTACCGTCGCTCCCTAAGAAAACGTAAGAAATGAAGAATGGGAAAACACACAGCAAAGCAATGAGACTGGCAAGGTCCCCCACCGTCAACGGACGTGACAGGACGTGGAGAGGCTGGAACTTATGGCAAAAAGCTGGCCTAGTTTGATATGTGAAAGGTGATGCGTTTCCAGTACTTCCCATGAAAAAAGAAGAAATGGCGAAAGCGGAGAACAGCCAAGTTGTTTGTCATCTCTTTATTTTGTACGCGTAAGCCACAGGAGCGAAGAAAAGAGACGGCTAAACCAGAACTGATGCCAGCATGGAACGCGAGCCCTTGCTTCACGTGCTACCACGAAGCGCCATCTTTATTTTTTTAAAAGACGATATCAAATACGATAGTCTTTTTTAAGATACTTGCCGAAATTTTGATCTGTCTGTCTTTCTGTCACACGATTCAGCCACCCGGCCAATGTTTAAGCACTTGCTGAACGCCCAGCCGTCTTTAACTGGTAGCTGCGTTCATACTTGTGAACATTGTCGATCAAAAAGCAATTATTACGCATATCTGAGGCGCAACATCAATACGTAAGTATTAGGTGGTTTGTTCCTTTACTAGAAAATACATATATACGTAATTCTAAAGACATTAGTGTTTTTTAGGCTACGATGAAAATGCGACGCTATGCACGAAAAAGCCCTCTGCCGACGATATGGTGCTGCCACCTGGCAGTGGCCCTGGGAACAGCACCACGTGTGGCCGCGGGTGAGACCAGGACTCATGTAATACGGCCAGCAGAAGACTATCGTCTTTCGACGACATTTGCAGCGAACCACACAAATACGCGGCCAATTTTTTTTCTTGGGGTCGCGCGCTATCCGATTTCCTCGCTGCCCAAAGGATGGCGCTAGAGGGCCTTCCATGTAACAGTTACAATCTAGCCCCCCGTGCAGCCTGGCTCCCCTATTCCCACTCCCATTTGTTATCAATAAAGTTTATTTTCCTCCTCCTAACTGTATATGCTAGCGTATACAGTAACTCTACCCCTTGTAGACTCGAAGTCGGAAAGTGATTGAAGGCCTTTTGTGGCAGTCCAACGGGAGGACATGCGTGGATTCGAAGCTTTTTATGGCGGTCATTAGGTATGCCGGCTTAAGTCGGTCCAAGCTGACTGTCTCTTCGCGACCGTTCTGTAGAGAGTGGCAGTTTTTGGGGTGCGGTTAAGGACGCGGAATGGTCCGTCGTAGGCTGGTGTTAAAGGTGGTCGGACTGCGTAGCGGCGAACGAAAGCTTGTGTCGAAGTGGCCAGGCCAGGGTGGACGAATATTGTTTTAGGGTGGGAATGCCGGGCTGGAGTGGGCCGGAGGTCTTGAACGCAGTCCAGGAGGCGTTGTAGAAATTGTTGCGGCCGGGCTGGTAGCTTCGTTGACGTGAAGAAGTCTCCAGGAAGCCGCAGAGAACTTCCATACACCATCTCTGCTGCTAAGCACTGCAGGTCTGCCCGGATTACAGCCCGTAAACTCAGGAGCTCCAGGGGCAAGGCATCAACCCAGGTGACACTATTAAGGCGGGTGGTCAGAGCGGTATTCAGCGGTCGGTGAAGGCGTTCCACCACGCCGTTGGCGCAGGGATGATACGCAGTGGTGCGGCGATTTCTGTCTCCTGGGATGCGATTAAGGCAAGTAAAAGTTACACCAATTTCCGCTAAAGGGGACCATGAAGCGATGCGAAGCTGGAGTGCTTGCACGATCGCGTTCCGTTGGCGTTCGTTGGGCATGCTACCGACCTCGCGTCGTGGAATGCGAAGAGGAACGCTACGCGCGTCGTGTCTTCCCTCTAGCCTGGCCGTTAATTCTCTCAGGGCGAGCGGGTAACGCGGTCGACAGGCGCGCGAGAGGGAGCAGCGTAGGAGAAGAGAGAAAGGATGAGGGGACGCGCATGCGCTGGCGCTCATCGCGGCGTTGCGCAGGAGATAATTTCGGCATGTCTAGCCTGCGTTTCAGAGGAACAGTGGAGAGGGGGAGGGGAGAGGTGAAGTGGAGAGAGGGAAAATGGAGAGGAGAAAGGATAGGAGGAGTGGAGAGGGTATGCGCATGCGCAGTAAGGGTGGTCACGCCGCACACCAGCACCACTATCGGTTTGAACTCCGCTGTAAAATGCTTCGCATCTAATAACGAGAATTCTAATTGACGTCCACGGTCTGTTGTCACGGTGCCAGGGCAGCCAAAACGAGACACCCACGTCGAAATGAAAGCGTGGGCAACCGTCTCAGCAGTGATATCATGAATGGTAATAGCCTCCGGCCAGCGCGGGAAACGATCGACCATGGTGAGTAGATAACGGTAACCTTGAGACACGGGGAGAGGGCACAAAGTTTAAGGATGGACATGGTAGAAACGACGGCCGTGTAGAAGGAAAGCTAGCGGATGCGTCTTGGTATGCCGGGAGATCCTTGTCATCTGGCAGGGCACGCACATGCGCGTCGAAGCACGAATATCATCGTTGATTCCTGGGCAGACACAGCGCTGGGTGAGAAGGCGCTGAGTAGCCCGAATGCCTGGGTGACAGATATCGTGTAGAGAGTGGAAAATGAAGCTGGAACTAAAGGGCGGGCAAGGTCAGCCGAGATATCGCACCACAGGGGCTCAGATTGTAATGCATGGGGCACCAGGCATAGTCGGAGATAAGGGGGTTCTCCCGAAAAGCGGCGAGCTCTCTATCATTCTGATGTGCGGAGGAGAATGAGGCCCAATCGATGGTTGGAGATGAGTCAACCACGGCTATACGAGAGAGGGCATTTGCGACGGTGTTGTTAGCGCCTTTCACGTGGCGGATGTCGGTTGGGAATTCCGAAATATACGCAAGATGACGGATTTCACGGGGCACGTACTTGGATGAGTTTGTGCTTAAAACATACGTCAGTGACTTATGATCAGTCGTTACGTAAAACGAGCATCCTTCCAGAAAATGCCGAATGTTCTGTATCGCAGTGTAGATGGCTAGTACCTCCTGGCCGAAGACGCTGTAGCGGGTCTCAGCAGGAAGTAGTTTCCGAGAGTAAAAAGACAAGGGTCTGCAATAGGACTTATTGCATTGCTGTAAGACGGCTAGGACGGCCATTCTGGATGCCTCCACCATCAACCGAGTAGGGGGCATTGCTGCGCGAATGAATAAGAACCACGGCGTCTGCGACTGCTTGCTCGGCAGCAGTATAGGAGGGCTGGGCTTCTGATGACCAAGAAATGACAGAGGAAGGGCCGGCGGTTCACCGAAGGAAGTCGGTGAGCGGTCGAAGCAGTTACGCGCAGTGTGGTATGAAGCACCTGGAAAATTTTACAAGCCCCAGGAATTGGCGTAACTGGCGCAGTGTTGTAGGCTGAGGATAATCCTGGATTGGATTAACGTGAAACCGGAGAGGGCGTATACCTTCGGATGATATGTGATGGCCCTAAAACGCGAGGTCGGATGCGTCGAAAACACACTTGGAGGCTTTCACAACGTGGCCGTGCTGTAGACGTTGGGACAGAGCGCGTAGATGTTCCTTGTGATCTTCAGACGTCTGGCTGGCGGTTAGGACATCATAAAGGTACGCAAACACAGTAGGGAGGCCCCGTGTGACTTAAGATTAACCGCTGGAAAGTTTGAACCGAATCGCGGAGTCCAAAAGGCATCCGAACGTACTCAAACAAAGCAAATGGCGTCGTGATGGCGGTCATAGCTATGTCGGCGGGCTCGAGGAGAATTTGGTGGTACGCCTTAAGGAGGTCCACTTTGCTGAAAATGATGCAGGCGTTGAGACGTGATGTAAAATCCTGGATGTGAGGTAGGGGATAGCTGTCATAGACAGGCTTAGCATTCAACGCTCGATAGTCTTCACAAGAACGCCAGTCACCGGGATCACGCTTTGGTACAAGATGCAGCGGAGAAGCCCACGCGCTTGACGGCGTTCGTATAATCACGAGCTGCAGCATGTGGTCAAACTCCCGTTTGGCGATAACGGAACGGTTCCCAAACAAGCGGCGTGGTCGGCGGCTGCTAGTAAACCACGGGTGACGGTGTCATGTGTCACCGTATGCTTAGGCAGCTGAGTGAGGTTGCACGGTTTTGTTACCTATGGAAAACTTGCCAAATTTTTTTTTCGAATTGAGAGGAAAGTACCAGCATGCGGATGCCCATAGGAGCAAGGTCGCATAGGACTCCATAGATGGAATGACGAGTCTGACCGTCTATGAGGCGACGCCGCCGCACGCTGACGTCCAAATCGAAGTATGACAGGAATTCCGAGCTCATGATTGGTTGAACCACGCGTGCGAGGACAAAAACCCACCAGAAAGTGCGGCGAAGGTCGAAGTCGAGTGAGGGATTGGAGTCGGTAAGTCGCTATATATAGACCAGGCGTTGGCAGCACGAAGCCACTGTCCAGGTGACTTGGAACGATCAGCCTTAGTCAGGGGCACAACGCTAATATCTGCATCCGTATCTATAAAAAGAACCTGGCACCGGGTAACTGATCGGTTATCATGAAAAGGAGGCTGGGACGAGAAGCGAGACCACACGACGCCATCTGTGATCCCGGCCAGCGCTTCGCGACCACGAGCAGAGATGTGTGCACTTCACGGCTCGGTGTCGGAAACGCCGGTGGTACCAGCAGAGAGGTGAGGGGCTGGGACTCCGAGCATGTCGGGTGCCTGGAAGAGTGAGATGAGGGGGCGAGGCCAACGGGTCTTCTGGAGGGGTCTCCGGAGTGCGGCAATTGAGGCGGCGAGCTCGTCGATGCGGGCCTCAAGGTGCGAAATCGCCGTGTCTGCAGGCGGTAAGACAGCTTTTACGGATGGGCAGGTCGCTTCATTTTCGTCTCTGTTCCAAGTGCCGCTGGCTTATAAGTGACCATTCCAATGTCCCCGTTTCATTCTGACGAAAGCCGGGCCCACGGCCGCATCGGAAGAAGTATTGTCGCTGAACCCCAAGAAATATTTGCAAATGAAGGTACACGCATCGAACAAACCAAAACAGCTGATAATTTATTAACTAACGTTGCGGCCGGTAGACCGGACTTCGTCAGAGCGGATATGGTTGCAGTGCGTCGTCGTTTTTATGCCCTTGGACGGTACAATAGTTTCTCTTTGCTTTCTTGTGAAGGGGCACAAAGGCAGAGGAATGCGCGCGGTGGGCGCCACAAGTATGCGCATGAAAAGATGATATATATATATATATATATATATATATATATATATATATATATATATATATATATATATATAATCTTGTTAGTATAATGTGTGTGCGTGTGCAATGCCCAACCAAATACAGCAGTCATGTATTGGTTGTCTATCATTAAGAATACGAACAGTTCATCATTTGACCACTTTCACAGACCAGATGTAAGCAGCATCTTTACGAAAACCAACAGCGTAGATTTATTTACCAAATATATATATGGTGAACTGTGCTATAAAAGAAGCGAAGAAGTGCACGCACCATGGAATTTGCGAATATGCATATAAATTTTCGCCGCCCCGTCTTTCCGCATCTTTCTGAAATCTCGCCGCCAGATTCCACGCTCGGTACGTGGTCAGGAAGGTGGCCAGCCGCTTTGCCAAGGCCGCCCCCTCAGGTAACCTCTGCGCCGACTGGACTCCTCGTCCGCTGCACGAGCTCCGTCGCCGTCAACGTGTCGGCGACGACTCCGCCGCCCGAGCCACCACCAGCGACTAAATAACCGGTGACTTCGTTTCTTTGGAACGTTCCTTGGAACGTAGATACATTTGATAGCTCCGGTCACCATGGTGTTAACTTAGGCGTAGCTTGACTTTATTTGGTGCCGTTGCCTATTTTTTTCCTTTTCTCTTCTTTCCCGTGTGTGTGATAAAGTCAATTTTTTGTGTGTGTTTGAAAATGGCTCCCTCCTTTTCCGGTCAGAGGCCTTGCCTCAATGAAACAATCTCAAAACACTAAACCTGCATAACACACGACGCAATTATTTTAAAAATCCATCCAGGAAGCTACGCGTTGCGTGCATTTGGGGCGCTGAAGAACGACATAGCTTAAGGGTCGCTGAAGGCTATCTGGGTGTCCAGCAAGGGTTGCGTTTCAATCATAGGTCTCTGGCAAAACATCTATCGTCACTTGCAACAACGCTTAGATCTTGGCCGGTTATTGTTTATCAAAAGACTTCTTGGGGTTCGCTAAAACACGTGTTAATTAGTAGAGGCGTGTACTGGAAACACTAGGTACGATCGCTTTGAATATGGCCGGACTGCAGAAGAATGTAGGCGTTCCATCTTAAAGGTGTTGTAGCAAGCGACGGAGACGTGAGAGACGTGACGGCGGCCGACGTGACCGGGCCGTTCTCGCTACATTATTAGAAGGCCATAGTAGAAGCAGAGCGGCAGCGGCTGCCGGCGTCCAGCGCCCAGGGGCGTGAGCACGTTCTTAACTGGCTCTTCCTCCTCACGCCTCGAGCGCTCAGCATGAGCTGCGCGAGAGACGCGGCGCGGTGGTTGGAAAATGACGATGACGCTACAGTGTACTGACAACATTTTTCGAAGGCGGGTTTACTCCGCCATACAAATCTCCTCTATGCAGTGATGGCTCTGAGCAAGCGTGAAGCTCAGCAAATGCTGATAAGATATTTTATTATTTTGGTAATAAAGTAAACTTTTCCATGGTGCACCTACCGACACCGACACTAGCTTGACGTCAGGCTACAGTACCAATTCTGGTGACTACACGCAGCAGTATGGCAGTCGTGATGACGTTAGGTACCAAAACCTCCAAGATGGCCGCTTCTGCGTCACCAATGGAGCCACACGGCCTCATTCGCCGTTCGGACAACCCTAGCTGTGAACGCTGCCAAGTGCGTACCAGTTTTGGTGCATATCAAGCGAGCTAAACGGCTGCGAGTACGCCATGAGCGTGGCATGTAAATCATGTCATACATGACTTGCACGTCATGATGTTACCACCTCTTATTTACGATCTACCCACCTCATTTTCTGTCTCCCCCTCACGCGTTTGCCATCTCTTGGAATCCAGTCAGTTACCCTTAATGACCACCGGTTATCCTGCCGACGTGCTACGTGCCCGGCCCATATCCATTTCTTCTTCTTGATTTCAACTATGATGTCCTTAACCCCCGTTTGTTCCCTGACCCACTCTGCTCTCTTCCTGTCTCTTAAGATTACACCTATCATTTTCCTTTCCATGAGATTAAGAGAAGTTTGCAGGTATAACGTGGCAGCAGAAAGCACAGGACCGGGTTGATTGGCGGAACATGGGAGAGGCCTTTGCCCTGCAGTGGGCGTAGACAGGCTGATGATGATGATGATGATTTACGATCGTCATGCTGTCGTGTCGCGCAACACCTATTTTGGTGTATATCATGCGAGGGAAATGTCAGCAATCGGACAATGAGCGTGGCATGTAAATCATGCTGTAAATATATGCATATCATGATTTTCAAGTTACCATCACTGATTTACGTTATAAATTTGGGGTTTAACGTCCCAAAACCACAATATGATTATGAGAGACGCCGTGGTGGAGGGCTCCGGAAATTTTGACCACCTGGGGTTCTTTAACGTGCACCTAAATCTAAGTACACGGGCCTCAAACATTTTCGCCTCCATCGAAAATGCAGCCGCCGCGGCCGGGATTTGATCCCGCGACCTTCGGGTCAGCAGTCGGGTGCCATAACTACTAAACCACCTTGGCGGGGCCACTGATTTACGTTCATCATAGAGTATCGTCGCACAAAACCAATTTTTGATGTATATCAAGCGAGCCCAATGGCCGCGTGGGCACCACGAGCGTGGCATGTAAATCATGTCATACATGACTTGCGTGTGGTGATTTTCCCGTTATCACCACTGATTCACATTCATCACACAGTATCGTCACGCAATACCAATTTTAGTGCATATCAAGCGAGCCAAATGGCCGCGAGGGCACCATGAGCGAAGCACGTCAATCATGTCATACATGACTTCGATGTCATGATTTTCCCGTTACCACCACTGATTTACGTTCATCACAAAGTATCTTCGCGCAATACCAATTTTGGTGTATATCAAGCGAGCGAAACAGCAGCAATCGGACAATGGGCGTGGCATGTAAATCATGTCGTACATGACGTGCATGTCACGATTTTCACGTTACCACCTCTGATTTACGTTCATCATACAGTCTCGTCGCGCAGTACCAATTTTTGATGTATATCAAGCGAGCGAAGTGGCCGCGAGTGCACCATGAGCGTGGCATGTAAATCATGTCGTACATGACTTGCATGTCATGATTTTCCCCTTAACGCCACTGATTTACGTTCATCACGCATTATCGTCGCACAATGCCAATTGTGGTGTATATCAAGCGAGCCAAATGGCCACGAGGGCACCATGAGCATGACATGTAAATCATGTCGTAAGTGGCATGCATGTCATGATTTTCATGTTACCATGTGTCAGTTATGCTTGCCACACAGAAATGTCTCGTGTTACCGGTTTTGGTATGTATCCATTCATTTAAACGCCCGAGAGCGGCCCGGGACCATGTAATGTAAATCATGCTGTACATGACACGCGTGTCGTGATTTGCACTTCAGGACCTGTCATTATGTTTGTCATACACTCTTGTCACGCAATACCAATTTTGGTATATATCAAATTAACGAGACGGCCGCAAGAGCCCCAAGACCGTGGCGTGTAAATCATGCTGTTCATGACGTGCATGTCATGATTTTCATGTTATGACCTGTTATTTATGGTCGTAATACGGTCATGTTGTGTCGTACCAATTTTGGTATACATCTCATTAACGAAACGGCCAGGATATCACAAAGTCGAAGGTGGCTAGATAGATAGATAGATAGATAGATAGATAGATAGATAGATAGATAGATAGATAGATAGATAGATAGATAGATAGATAGATAGATAGATAGATAGATAGATAGATAGATAGATAGATAGATAGATAGATAGATAGATAGATAGATAGATAGATAGACTCAAAGTCGCTCAAATTCGCTAAGAAATGCTTGGCATTTAAAAAAAAAATTCACCGACGATTACGATACTGCCTGATACCAATTCTGAGCGCAGCTTCGTGCTTCAGCAAGGCCAACTGGTGTTCGAAGTTTTTGGCTTTCCTCGAGGTATCGACTACGCCATAAATTATAAGTTTTGTGATGTAGGACAGTACCCACTACGTCATTATTCGCCTTTCTGTGGATAAGTGAGGTACCCGCCGCACATGTGTAAGGTACTATGTGCACTTTGTTGATGCTGCATGTAGCTGATGATGATGAATAATTGTGACTGAGACCTTTGTAATGGGTTGTAAGCATTAAATGAACTATTCGTTACGCGATTCGCGTTGCGGGACACCGGGTGTTATATTGCACTTCGACCACGCTATATTAGAAATGTTAACGCGATTCCTTGCCCGACGTGACGCCTGTGTAGGGTCCTTTTGCGAAGGAGTTTCAAACACCAGCGTTGGTCGGTTTTTTTTTTAAAGAAAAAAAAACCAGCGTTGGTCCGCGGTAGAATACTCGACTGCCGCGCAGATGGCCCGGGTTCGAATCCGATGTAACCTTGTATTTCTTCCTCATTTCGTTCTTTTTTGCGCGTGATAACTGTTACGGACACCGGCGGCGGCGGCCGCGGACTACGGCACCAAAATCGGCTGCTGCTGTGATCTCACAACAGCTATCGCTGTAATAAAAGATAACGAAGTGCTGGCACACGGTCTACGTGGCCTCTGCTGTGCATCCGCCATATGGCCTCGCCGTGCGAGTCACACGGAATGCCAAATGAAAAAAAAGCGCGCCTTCCTCTCGTCTGTGGAATTGCGACCCTTTTTTGCTTCAGTAATATATGTATATATATATATATATATATATATATATATATATATATATATATATATATATATATATATATATATATATATATATATATATATATAATGCCAAAGAGGCATCTGTATATTGCACCATACGTTGCCGAATAATTGATGGGGCACTTTCTTTCTTTTAGATTTTTCTATACTGGAGCTACATTATATTGCTTCACTTCACAACATGCGCAGGACGTCGTGATGATCGTTAGCACGGACGCCTCTATAGGTGATCCCAGGTATCACTTCGTGGCTCCGGCCTCTAAGTCACGTCCGATGACCAAGCGCCCGATGAACAAAATGTGAAAAAGAAAACATCGCCTTATCATAATCGATCTATATTCCTTGAAGCTGCGATATTTAACGCGCAAGTGCGTGGTATTATGGAAATCGATGTATTGGATATCTGTTGCAACCGCCACCATGTAATGGACGCGCGGCCTTTGGCTGTAGCAGAAGAACACTGCTTCAATTTGAAATAAGCGCTGAACGTCGCTCCGCACTCATTCGGCGTGGCGTTCATGGCGCAGTGTTGGTAGCTGCGTGGCTTACACACGACGAGCTTACAAAGTACGAAGAGAAAGTGCGACGCCTGAAGCACGAATAGCAGTTGTATCCATTCTGAGAGTAGTGTGTTTTATCAAAGCACAGCTCACACACCGCATCAAGTCTTAGTGATTTACAGCATCGCATCCTTGATAACACGAGTAAACGAATGAAAATGCATTGATTGCAGCCGGCGACTCCGGCAAGGCGTGGACGTAACTGGATCGAGCGCGAGGAGATTTTCAGCGCCATTATCAATGGCGCAACTCAATACGTGAACAGCGATTATTCTGAGCATTTTTCACTGGGTAACTTAAACATAGTGCGGCTTTTCGCTTGCTTAGATGTCTGTAAATCATGCGCCGTCGTAATGACGGCGCTGTCACCGCCGGCGTAATGACATCGCTGTCACCGTGACAGAGGTTCAGTCCATAGCAGCACAGCCACATCAATTGCATAAAATAGGACGTCATTAAAGCGTTCTTGTGTTTGTGTGTGTGTGCGTGTGTGTGAGTGAGTGAGTGAGTGAGTGAGTGAGTGAGTGAGTGAGTGAGTGAGTGAGTGAGTGTGTGTGTGTGTGTGTGTGTGTGTGTGTGTGTGTGTGTGTGTGCGCGTGAGTGCGTGTGTGTGCGTGTGTGTGTGTGCGCGTGTGTGTGTGCGCGTGTGTGTGTGCGCGTGTGTGTGTGCGCGTGTATGAATGTGTGTGTCGCAGTAAACGAGCTTGTCGGCGCTAAAATATTGTTTTGTTTTCCTTCCCATTTCATTTTGCGAACTAGTGTCTTTCCTATCGGAGTTACGCGTTATTCCATTACGCTCTCATAAAGTAATCATAATCATAACTGTGAATGGGCTCAACCTTTCTGGCACGCGCAACGCAAAAACTTGGCCGGCGCGCGCTCTTTTCATTCTCTTCTTCATCTTCTGCTGCTGTCCCCGAACATGTGCGCCGGGCACGCTCTCTCCCGATGCACCGATTTGTCCGGCGTAGGATGCAATAACTCTGATGGCCGAGAGAACGAGCACACACAAAGATAGAGAGAGAGAGAGAGAGAGAGAGAGAGAGAGAGAGAGAGATAGAAAGAGAAAAATTATTGGCGAACAAAAATTTGACGAAGCTGGACTCAAACCCGCGTACCCACGATCCAAACGTGATGATCGTAACCACTCGGCTATCCAGGCACGCTAGCAGAGCATAACATACACTTGCTTGGTATAGTACAGCGAGGGGATTGGGAAAGAAAAGTGGGGGTGAGAAGGAGGGAAAGGAGAAGGGGAGGGAGTAAAGGACTGCATAAGAAGGAAAGAGAAAGAGAGAGAAATAGACAGAAAGAAAGGGAAAGACCGAAAGAGAGAGAACCAAAGAAAGGAAGAGAAAAATGTAGACAGTAAGAGACAGAAAGAAGAATCGAGAAAGAGAGAGAGAGAGAGGGAAAAAGAATGGGAAGAAAGAGAAAGAAAGATAGAAAGAGAGAAAGAAAGAATTAGAAATTGACAGAAACAAAAAGAGACGTAGAAAAAAATAGAGAGAATAAAGAAAAGGAAAGAAACATATAAAGGAAGAAAAAGAGTAAAATAAAGAGGAACAAAGAACGCCACCCAGATGCGCACTTACTTGAGCCTTGACACGACTACTGCGAATCTGACTTAATTTTTTTCTTTTTTTTTTCTTTATGTATTCTATGATGTGCAGAAAGAGCAGCCTGTATTTTTTCGGCGACAACAGCAATGTGTAAATGCTCATATACTGAAATAGTCTCATAAATAATTTTCTGTGTAGAGGACGCGCGCGTTTTTTTCCCTACAACACAAATCCATGTAATTCTTTTCCGCACAATATATACTCTGACGCATCTGAAATTTTCGAGGCATGTAACTGCGCACTTTGCGAAGAATAGAGGAAGAGCGCGTCAAAACATCTCGCAACCAAGAAGCAGGCACAAAATAAATAATAATAAAGAATCTCGAAATATGTGCCGGGTTGCATTTCTTGCCTACTTGAGACGAAAATCATTTCAACAAAGTAGGCCCTGATACAATGCACATAAAAACGCGCGGGTGACGGAATCGGTGACGTCTAGAACAATGGCAGCGTTCACTCTAAAGCACTGTGCATTGTATAATGCCAAGGCTTCCGAGTGCTCCGGGGCTGTCACGCATTTGACGGAGCGGCAATTCTCCCAAAGTTACCGCACGGAGGCACCGGTATATATTGGGCACCATATTCGGCGACGGGCTTGACGGGGTTTTTTCTTCGGAAATTTTCAATTACTACTAAATAATCGAGGCCGACGTGCCTTCGGCGAAACAACGATTGACTGAGGACGTCAGCTCGCTAATGCGTCGGCGGTTATTTCAGTTTGCCTGACTCAGTGGTGTTTAAATGGGGGTCCGCGATGCCATTTATGGGGGTCCGCGAAACCCATTCTGAAAAAAAAAAACAACAACATGAAGGCAGCTTCGTACTGGTAATGCCAAGCCTGAAGCAAGTGCGGAACTGGGGGCAGCCTTCTTTGTTTCTCTTCGCTTTTCTCTTTCTTTCCCCCTCTCTTTCTTTCGTTTTCTCTTTTTCGGTTCTTTCTGTCTTTTTTTTCTGCCTTTATTTGTGTTTATTTCTACTTTTCATCCTACTCATCACCTTCTTTCTCTCTCTGTCTATCTCTGGCTTGCTCCCTCTCTTTCTTTCTATTTTTATACGTGGTTTTGCCTGCGTGACGCGAAGCGACGACAGCATACGGCATTATGCGGCAGCCCGGGCCCCTAAAGTGCTCTGTAATTAAAAACGCGTTTTTTTGGAAGCACTCTTTGTCCCGTGACAGCGGCCGCTTGTAATTTTTGCTACGCTTCACCGCATAAAACGTTTGCATTGCGGCAAAGCTAAGTAATGTTTCCCCGTTTCCATGAGACGGCTGTGGAGCTTTTGTTTCAGTTTTCTACGAAATATTCACGCGAGCATACTTTTTCTATGCTTCTATACTTGAAGCGGAAACATAGTTATACATGGCGACAACCTTCTGGGGCAACACAGCCAAGGCTGCGCAGACGAAGCACACACTTTTTTACTACGCTTCTACATTTTGTCCGCGAACGCTAGGTTATGTAGAATACGTAGCATAAAATAAAACATAAAAAAAATATATATGTATTATGTTCAGGATTGTTTGCGTTGTGAGTAAGAAAGCTTACCCCATGAAAGATTTCCGTTTTGTGCTGCTTCTGGTTTTCTGGTTTTCTGTGTACCCGCCACGGTGGTCTAGTGGTTATGGCGCTCGACTGCTGACCCGAAGGTCGCGGGATCGAATCCCGGCCGCGGCTGCTGCATTTTCGATGGAGGCGAAAATGTTCGAGGCCCGTGTACTTAGATTTAGGTGCACGTTGAAGAACCCCAGGTGGTCGAAATTTCCGGAGCCCTCCACTACGGCGTCTCTCACAATCATTTCGTGGTTTTGGGACGTTAAACCCCAGATATTATTATTATTATATGGTTTTCTGTGTCGATTTCACGTTTTCCCACCCCTGAGCAGCGATGGCGCCGCTCGGTTGCAGTGGGTTGACATCGAAGCAGTCGAATCTTGTAAGTGAGCATGAGCGCGTGTTCGTGAGGCGATCTGTATTCATTGAGCAGAAAGAATCGAAGATAACGGTGCGTTGAGAAATATTTTGTTGTCCGCGTATGCTGTCACCGGGAAAGAAGCTGCGTGCAAGCGATACCACAAGCACGAGTGGGTCTCTCATCGCGATCGCCACCTTGAAGGTGACGCCGGCGACCTGCCAGTCTCCAGCAAGACAATGTGCAAGCAAAGCTGGGATTGGAAATTGTACGCAAAGAAAATGGCCGATCTCATAAATTTCGTCGCATACATTGTCGGTATTTCGGTTGCGTGCTATTACTGATACAATCACGCTGAAGATCGCATACTGTGACACCGTGCAGTCGGCGTCTCCGGTGGGAGCTGTTTGTGCTTGGCGGTGAGAGAGGTTTACGATCATAAAATTACCGGCTCAAAGCTTCGCCTGGGCAACAGACGCGTTCATGTCTATTATGCGGTTGACGGCGTGCTTTTCACTGAGCAAAAACAGCCGTCTTGACCACGGCAGGCAAGTAGCGCGTTTCATCCGGGTGGAAGTTTAAGTGTGAGACGCCCGTTCCTGACCGGTCGTGGCCAAAATTTATGCAGCCTGCCGGTGCCTTCGCGTCCTCTGATGAAATAACGTGAGTGTTTCTAGAACGTTATTGCGTATCCAAAAGTAGGAAACGATGATGCCGACCCTGTAGGCACAGAAATAGAGTAAATAGTTTGTTCTCTTTGCGCAGGATTTCCAATTGCACAGTTCCTACTTTTTCGTGCCCCTCTTTCAAAAATAAAACCAAACACTTCAATAAAGCTGATTCCTGCGGTCCTTCCGAATACAGAATATTCTATCAGTTTACAAAAACAATGTAAACATTACTATGTGGTGCTAAATGTGCTCGCGGGCTTTGACCGCTGGCAGATTAGCGTTACATAATGTGATTTTCGAAGAGCTCAGGAATTATTTCAGGTATTTTTCCTTCACTGATGCATCCATAAGCACATAAAGGCTTGCCGTAGCTTTCGATTAAAGCGTATCTTCTACAACGCTCTCTAGAAGAAAGATGGACAGTCCGCCGCTGTAGCTCATCGACAGAGCACGAAATTGCAGGTTGGATCATGGCCAAGCGAAACACTTTTCGAGGGGATTGCCCTCCAACAGACACCCTTTTTGATTATAGTGTTTTGTGCGCCGGTTACACTGTGCACGTGGTTACGCTGGTGTGCCGGGAATTCAAGAACGTGAATGAGAACTCAGGCAACAGTGACAACAATGCGAAGCGTCAATACATAAGTAGTACAGAATCGCTTAGATCTCACTGGGGAGGCTGAAATAAGATAGACACTCTCGTTGAAACCCATCTAGAGCACTGCGCGCTATATATTCCTTAGACTGTCATAGGCCTTGTCTGTGTAGCTTTTGGCGCATCATGCTTTCTTAAGAAATGAAACGGTCAGCGTTCCATGAACGTGGAGTAATAACAATGCATTGTGATCCTTGGAATCAATATGATACGGAGACAATACCTTTTGCGTGCTTCTTTCCAAACGAATGTCTGGCTAGACCTATAAAAAAAAAAAATCTGCGATCGATTATGTTCGAAGCACGACAAAGGAGAACCTAAGAAATATATGCTCCTGGACATGGTAAAAGCAGCATGGTGCACGCATTTGCACCAGGAGGGGCTGGGTTATCCTTCGGATCGCTGTGGTCTTCTGTCGCAAGTCACCTATCTTCAATTAACAATGGTGTATTGTTCTAACACAATGTAATTACTACCCTTAGTCTCAAGCCATATGGAGCTTACCTTCCAGCATGTCTAAGCTCATCTTACTGTGCATTCAATTAGCACAAAATGAGTTCTGCAGTTCATTAAGCTCTTTGTCTTGTCTGTCGTTTCTTGAAGCGAATATAAAAATCACTGTAGCCGTAGCCTGCAAGAACGAACGCTGTACGTCGAATGATTGCCATATGTGAATGCATGAGCGAACAATGGCGTAGCTATGGTTGCTGGGTGCACGGCAAAAGATAGCAGAAAACACTGCTTCGATTCACAGATGGGACAGACCTTGCAGCACGCATATGATAAACACATACACATCGAACATTAGGCGTTAAGGCATGCTGAACGTGGATAAAGCTGGACGTAGATAAAAATGCTAGAAAGCCCTATCACTACAAACGTCTGGATGAAATTAAGTGATTGCGTGAATGATCACTAACTCGGCGTGGTGACTGAATTGTTTTCGTTCGTTTTTCTTTGTTAAGCGTAAAATAAGTGCGCCTTTTAACAGCGTAGCCAAAGCCGCTATGCTAGCTTTCATACACTCCGCCCTCACCCAAACTCTTACACATAATCCATTTTGGTAACTACGTGGAAACACCAATTTCACACTTTTTGTAATAAAAGGTACTCCCGAAAGGACATTCTGACTACACTTCTTGGTAAGGGAGGTTGACCGGAGTCCTACAAGGCACCGCGTGGCAGAGGATGTGCCTCCACCACTGCTTGTTTCCCTTGTGAAAGGACACTGAAGCGGCAAGTTAGCTGTACCTCATTACTCGCGTCTGTCACAGAAAGGCCACATCCTGGGCAAATCCTGACCTGCATCTTCTCCCTGCGTATTGAATACAGTAGAGTGCGTACAAAGATGGCTTGTATGGAACTGCCCTGTGAACGGAAGAAGGATATCAACTTTGGTTGGCCACCTATAGCCGTGATGTTAAAGAACTTGGAATAGACAGAATTCACCTTTTCGCGGACTCCGAATAAATGGAGGTTTAACGGAAACATCGTATTATACCTCATTTGCGTAAGAAAAAGGAATAGTCGAAGCCATGTGAAGTTGTGAAGTTATTGATGGTGAAGAAATCGCCATTCACCAGAAAGTTACACAAAAGTAATCGAACTAAATGATGGGAAAGCAGTAAATGAACTTGCGTTATGAGCAGCGCGCTATGCGAGTAATGATCTTTGACAGGGAAGCGATCTTGCAGCCAAGCTGTCAATGTAGCTACGTTCGCAATACTAGGAATAACAGCGCTGAGATAATGTCATTGATACCTACTCGGAGGAGAGGTGAAATATGCGACCTTTGAAGTTCATGGTGAAGAAAAGGATGGTGTGAGCCACGGTCACGAGTTCATCGATATATCGTCTGACGAGGAATAAACATTCCAGAGGAGCCGTGCAATTGCCAAGAATATAAAGAATGAAATCGAGAGAAAACTTTCAATTGGACGTTCCCGAACCCCAACGAGCATCACTGTTGTTTCTGTGCGCGTTACTGTTTGGCACTAGGCGGCAAGTTGATGGGCCGCAGCGCTATTTCGAACGCCGGGACAGCACAGAATCACCGGGGAATCGTTACGCGCATTAACACAAGCTTTCGCAAAAGAAGATACATTAGTAGTAGAAAAGCGCAGCAAGGTCTTCAGTCGCGACTCCTGAAATCACTCCTACGCTTCCCGATTTAAAAAATTTGGGAGATCCTTAAGACGCACGACTAAAGCCAAGCTGCGTTATAAGAACAGATGGCTATGTCCGTTTCAATTCCGTAAGAATTCTTGTTTCAGCTTGATGGAAGCACACATGGTGCTGCGGACGCAGACAAAAATTCTGTGTTGAGCCTGACGGAAAATGTGACTTCGTTTGCGATAAAATATATGCAACATATTCATGCATAACTGGAAAACACATGTTTAAAAAGGGGCAACTAAAGTAATGTACTTGCGTTCCTGATTCATAAATCGGGATGCAGAGGTTATCAGACAGCTGAACAAATTGATCATGGAACCAAGATAATAACACGTAACAAAATATAAAGTGGAAGCTTTCCCCGCAAACTTCCTAGTCGCAACTGCGCAACTGACTCTCTGCTTCCCCCATGGCGCGCTTGCATTCACTTGGAATCCAGTTTGTGTATGTGTGTATAGTCACGTGGTGCTGTATTTCACATTTTATGTTATCCGTCCTACATGTCAAGTCTCTTCCCCCCCCCCCCCCACCCACCCCCCATCCCGCTTCCCCGTTTTTTGGTGCGTCTCGTACACAATTTTCGCCTCTCGTTTTCTACGAGTGCAGAATACGGATCTGTGGGTGCTAAGGTATGGCACATAATTATGCGTCGTTACCGTACGCCACACGCCGGCCGTTGTCTACCGCCCAAACAGTGGGCTTAAGCTGCGTAATTTTAATTCTCCGTTGAGCAAATGGTCAATACCGGGCAGCGTGTAGGCCCAGAATTGTTGTATGGGAGGACAGCCTTATCTCTGTCATGGTTCGGCCCTGTATTTCTCCACTCAGGCATCAACGCATGCTAAATTTGGATCAGAAGCCTGCATTACCTCCGCGCCGCATTCCGGGCCGTACTTTGCTGTGTCCGAGAATGGGCTTACTTTTTTAGGCCACGACCAGACGCAATTAGCGGGGAAATTCAGCAGATAATGCTACACAAGTACAGAAGCCAGAACGTGCGTAGTCAAGGATCGTATGTGCCTGAGCTCATTACTGAAGGAAACAAGTGTTAATTACCGAAGAAAAGAAGTGTTAGTGCTCATTAATACTAGTTCATTACTGGTGCTTTAAAATTAGCTTCACAGCACTACACCCCTTCTGTGCGTGGAAGCTCACGCAATGTGCTGCGTTTAAGCGTATTGGAGGCCGCTCGGGTGCTGTTGGGGAATCTTTCGCGTTAATTGTACATACGCGAAGGTGCCGTCTCTATTTGCAATATACGAACAGTTCGATGTCCAGTAGGCGTAGTTTTTTTTTTTTAGTGCGCAGCTCTTAGGCGCCCGTTCCTGCGTTCAGTGGCGTCGCCGTCGCCGTCGGTGGCGTAACTGATAGACATAAAAAAATAACCGATAGAGATGAAAACACAAAATGAGAAAAAAAAATACCTAGGACCGAATGAGATTTGAACCCGGGCCTTGTGTGCGGCAGTCGAGTATTCTACCACAGAGCCACTCCAGTGCTTGAAACTCTTTGCAAAAAGACCCTATACTAGCGTCATGTCGGACAAGGAATAGCGTTAACCTATGTTATATAGCGTGGCAGAAGAGTAAAACAACCACCAGTCATCACACAATGCTAACTGCGCAATGAATGTGTGGTTTAATGATTCCCACTCACTGCAAAGTGCTCAGCCATAATTCTTCATCGTCATCAGCCACATGCAGCATCAACAACTGCACATAATACCTTATAGATGTGTAGCGGGCACCCCGCTTATCCGCAGAAAGACGAATAATGGCGTAGTGAGTGCTGTTCTACTTCACAAAAGTTATAATTTATAGCTTAGTCTATACCTTGCGGAAAGCCAAAACTTCAAACACAGTTGGCCTTGCTCTAACCCGAAGCTGCACTCAGAATTCGCATAAGGCAGTATCGTAATTGCCGGTGAATTTTTCCATTTTGTTTTGTGCCAGGGTATTTGTGTAAGCAAAGGTGAAATCAGGCTAATTAAGTATGCGCGGTTTCTGCAAACTGAATCCCTGCCCTTACCTGCCCCGCCCTAACAAACATTAGGTTGTACATATATACATACCATGTTCATTAGGTTTTGTTATTCTTAATTGTACACGTCTTCCTATGAGATTTTAAAATTCTGCACGTTGTTCCACTATATACTTTGCGTAAAACAGAGTTCTGTGTATGATGACAGTATATAATGTTCTTGTTTCTGTCACTGCATGCTCTGAGTGAGTACATTCGGGTGCTGCCGTCCAGTCAGGCAGAGCGCATTCTCATTTTAACAGCGAAGCTCCTGTAGCTCGCTGTAGTTTGTGCGGTGTTGCAAAAAAAAAAAAAAAACTTCGGTTCGTATGCGCCACAGGAATTGGGCAAGCCGCACTACCGAGTACAGTAGTTGCGAGCGTTAAACAAGAACTCTGCTCGGCGAAGTGAGGCATGTGAAACACATGAAAGAGGGAAAGAGAGAAAGAGAAAATAGAGAGAGAGAGAGAAAGAGAAAACGAAAGAGAAAGATGAAAAGAGAGAGAAATAAACGGAATAAAGACATAATAAGATAGAAACACAGAGAAAGATATAGAAAGAAAGAGGAAAACATAAAAAGAAAGAGACACGCGAAAGAGATAGAAAAAAACTGAGCACAAGACAGAAAAAGAAAAAAAAAGAGAGAAATAAAGAGAAACAAAGAAAGACAGAGAGAGGAGCAGCTAAGCTAGAGAAAGAGAGAGAGAAAGAAAGAAACAGAAACAAACAAATACAAAGAAAGAGATACAAGAAACAGAAGAAAGAAAGAAAAAGAGAGAAAACGTCAGGCCTGCGCGGAAAGCGCAGCACAGTCACAGCGAAAGCTGGAAGAGCGGCATTTCTAGAGTCCGTTATGAACTCTCTTGTGGCTACTAATGCAAGTACATTATCAACGTACCCACTACGCCACAAATCATAATTTTTGGAAAGTTGGGAAGCACCCACCACGACATTATTCGTTATTCTGCGGAGAAGCGAGGTACCATCTGTGAGGCATTATGTGCACTTTGTTATTGCTGTGGTTGATGACGATGAAGAATTATGGCTGAGCCCTTTGTAATGGGTTGGAAGCTTTAAACGACCCACTAGTTACGTAATTCATATTGTGTGACGCCCGGTCGTTATTTAACTGTCCCACCACACTTTATAACATACGTTAACCGGAGAAACGGAGAGCGAGAGAGAGAAGGAATTAACTTAATTAGAGCCTGAGGAAATGGATCAAGGGAGTCTGATGAGCTTCCTAGGCAACCAATAGAAGCGCACTTGCCAGAAACCCACTACTCTATAAATCATAATTTTTGTGAAGTAGGGAAGCAGCGAATGCAATTTTTCGTCATTCTGGCAACCCTAACCAATACAAGTGCACTTGCGAGGAACCCACTACGCTATAAATCATTGTAATTTTACTGACACCACGAGGAACTGGATCCTGCGCTTATGGGCTTCCTTGGCAACCAATACAAGTGCACTTGCGAGGAAGCCACTACGCTATAAATCATTGTAATTTTTGAGAAGTAGGGCAGCAGGCACTGTGCCATTTTTCGTCATTATACGGAGAGCATTAATTGGTACCTGCTAAACGCATGTAAGGCATTATGCGCACTTTGTTGATGCCGTGCCTGATGACGATGAAGAATTATGGCAGAGCCCTTTCTAATGGGTTGGAAGCATTCAACAACCTCCTCGTTGCGCAATTCGCATTGTATGACGCCTGGTTACAGAATTCGCGTTGTGCGGCACTTGGTGATTATTTTACTCTTCTGCCACGCTATATTGCATATGCTCATGTGGTTCCTTCCCGACGTGAAGCCTGTATAGGACCTTTTTGCAAAGCAGTTTCAAGCACCGGCATGGCTCAGAGGTTGAATACTGGGCTCCCACGCAGAGGGCCCAGGTTCGAACCTCGTTCCATCCTGGATTTTTCTTCTTATATCGTTTTTTTTCTTATTTCGAGCGATACTGGTTGCGGACACCGGCGGCGGCGGCGGCGTAGGACAACTACGGCGCCAAAAACGGCCGGTGAAATGATCTCATAACAGCTTTCGCTGTAAAAAACTAAAGGGAAACAAGGAAGACTACCCGGCTGGGCTCTTCATTCAGGCTTCGCACCACTAATGAGCAGCTGCCATATTTCTTTTTTTGTGTCTCGGACTTCTTTTTATCTTTATCTGAAATAATGAGCTGAATGAATGAATGAATGAATGAATGAATGAATGAATGAATGAATGAATGAATGAATTGATAATTTCTCTTTTGCAGTGCTGTGCTCGTCCGCTGCTACAGTTGGTACACCCTCCAAGCACTCCTGTCCCGAGGGCCACTTTCCTTGCAGCGAAGCGAAGAGGCACTGCGTGCGACGCGAGTTCATATGCGACGGACATCGGGATTGCCCGGAGGGATCCGACGAAAAAGCATGCGGTGAGTGGAAAGGCATCGTTTGCTCCAATGTATGCGAGCACCGAGGCCCGTTTTGCCTGAACAAGGGGTGACAGGCTAGTGCACTCTGAAACCCGGCGCATGTAATTTTGCCCCCCTTCTATCCTTCCAGTCCTATTTGCTATGCGCATCACTAATGGATGCACACTCCAACTCGCGGGTTACACGAACAACATAGCAAAAACGAGACACGGTCCCTTATAATGTCGCGTGGTGGTGACAGTAAAGAATACGGCAAATAGAAAAAGAATCGCGCATGACAATATATATTCGCCTAAGACGACTCGAACGCGACAGCCATCTTCCTCTTTTTGTTAGTCCATCGCATTCATCGCCTCGATAGCTTTATGCGCCTAACGTAGTTTTGAACTGCCTCCGGGATCGGACAGGGTTGCCAGTGGTGGCTACTTTTCGCCAAATTGGCGAATTTGAGAGGCGCGTGGCGATCAAAAATTATGAATGGTGACATGGCGAATTTTTGGCGATTTTCGGCTTGGGTCTCCACTGAGTTATGCATCCTAAGCTCAGCGCTTTCCCAACGAATGAGCGGCAAGGTTCTCCATATTTTTCTTGGTTTTAGACCCACGAGTAGAATGTGCACATTACGCGTCGTTCGGTATGTCCGTCCCGTAACTCGTGTGTATCTCCTCAATTCATCTAGATGCAGGAGGTAATGGAACGTCCCCCAGCGACATTCTAGCAAAATGTAAGTCAGCGGACTGCTTCGCAAACCGCGAGGCGCAGTGTTAGACTGTAAGTTTATGGCTTTAGGTGCTTTAAGCTTCTCTAAAGTTTCGCTCCTGAAGGGGCTAGACGACGGAAGCGCTTGTGTTGTCGTCACCTCCCTTTGTCCTTGTCTGTGCGCGCTTAAGTATCGGGGACGGGGTGGCCGCGTGTTCCGACCATTTGTTCCGCCAAAGCTCCAACTGTTCTGAATAGCTTGGCGACCTATTCACTGTTGCAGCACCCCAAATTTAGCTCGTAAGGACTGTTTTGGAATAGCGAAGAGAGGCGGATACGCGGCTATTTGTGCAATAAAAAATATTTATTGAGTCATTTTTCACTGTTCTCGGTGAGCGTGTGCAAAGAAAACAATTGCTATATACATTGTCTACCTGTTCATGAATAACGCATTGTATTAATACGTAGATATAATTGACTATAGGAAAGGGTCGGTGGCGTACTTTACCATATTAGTTCACACTTAAAAAGGTGTAAGACTCACTAAGGATTGGTTCCTGCAAGAATTCTGTCGTGTTACCTTGAATAAATCTTTTAATCCTTTTAATTCATATAAGGGTGCGTAAAGCTGTCTACAAACCACACTTTCAAGGTTTTTGCCCAAGGTTTACCAAACTTTTACCTTTGAAACGAGCGGACAGGGATGGAAGGATATCATGAGCGTTTCATTAATTCACCCTTGCGCCACCACGCACATCTTGCGGCTATTCGGAGAATCAGCACCATGCACTCCCATGGTGAAGCGGGCATTGAGGAACGTCAATATAATTTAAGGGTCTTGGATGGTACTGTATTCTACAGGGCTACACGTGAGCGGAAATTTTTATTACCAGGTATGCCGCATATATCTAGAATGGCGACTCGTTTGGTGAAATTTGTGAAAAAAAAATGGCGACATTTGCCGACTTTTTACTCGTCGTTTGGCGACATTTACTCGAAAGTCAGTGGCAACCCTGGGATCGGATGCGTTGCAAGCTTTGTGCACCTCACGCGGTGTTTGCAGTGCCTCCACGATCAGCCCACCTTCGACCAAGTGATGTCGTCGTGGGATGACGTGTCATGTGACGTCACGTTTACCGACGTTATAGTGACGTCATGATTACTTCACATGTTCTTGGCGATTTGTTGCGCCATCACGACGTCACAGGGTGACGTCATCACTTGATGACAATTTTTTCGCATCACTCGTGTTGACTTTCCACCGATGGTCACTTTTCGCGCTTGATGAGGCGTATGAGGCTTTCGTCTTCACATACCGTGCCAGATGCACCCTGCCGCAAATATCGCTTTTAATACGCCCTATTTGCTGGGAGGTGAGATACGCGGTAGGAATGAATGAAAAACTTTATTGGTGCAAAGAAATTCTCCCGGCGAACGTGGAGCCCTCAGTCCAGGGCCCCTACGCGGTAGGAAATGCGCGGCATAAACGTACTATAACTTTTGTCGTTCAGATATCTCTCTCCTTAACGTAAGCATACCCTCTGGGGTAAATATGGCGTGCTCGTAAAAAAAGTACAATATCTTGCCCAACAGGGGACGAGAATCTGAAGAAGTTCATCGAGGACTATTTCCAGAAGCGGCCTGACGAAGACCGCGAGAAGAAGTCTGGCAAATGCGGTAAGTCTGCTTCATAATACTCCGTCATCATGTTGTGTGGTCGTGGAGGTTCGCTGAGAGAGCGACGCGAAATACCGCCTGTACCAACGAAGAGTCACAAGTGGAAGCGAAAGAGAAAGACACGTAGTTGGATATTACTCCTATACTTTCACGAAGGCAGAACAAAACTACAGCACGACTGAAAAGGGGCCATTGGCTGTTGTGCTAGCAAATAGGTATTTTCGATCGTACCTAGAAGGCACGAAATTCAAGCTGTTCACTGACCATCTGGCACGTATTTATTTGCTAAATGGTTCTCAACCTAAAGGCCGAGTTGGTCGATGGGTAAGTGAAATTCAACAGTTTGATTTTGAGGTGACACACCGACGCGGGCAAAATTTGTCAGACGCTGATGCCCTTGTAGCGAGAGAGAGACGTTCGGCGGCCGAGGTGGCCGTGCCGTTCTCGCTACTTTATTAGCAGGCCCTAGTATCAGCAGAGCGGCAGCGGCTGCCGGCGTCCAGCCTCCAGGAGCTTGAGCACGTTCTTCTGCTCGCGCCTCGAGCTCTCAGCATGAGCTGCGCGAGAGTCGCGGCGCGTAAGTGGTAAAAAGGATGATGATGATAAATGGCGATGATGATGACGCTACAGATCACTCCCCCCCTCAGAAATGAGCCCGGAATGAAAAACTATGGGGCGTATATACAAGAATGTTCATGCCGCGAAACGATAGGGTCCGTGGGCAGTCCAGATTGTCAACGTGAGATGACCATCGGAGACCAGTGGGTCTCTGGCGGGCGGCTCTGGGAGCTGCGTAGCGGGCGGGGGTCGCAAGGAATGGACGCTGTAGGCAGGAGCAAAAGCGCCCGATTCTCTGCATGTCGGAACCGATCCCAGAAAGTCGGGTGGGCATGGGGGGAGGCGTTGCACCGGCCACAACAATGCCGGTGACTGTTGGGCACACTACGCGCACGTTGTCTGCGGCGCGAGACGAAATACCAGCAAGTACGGGAGCTGTAGACGTGGGAAGGAGGTCTGCAGCGCTCGCCTGCACAGTGGCCACATGTCGGGTGGGCGGCATCCTGTGTCACGGTGTCCGGAGCAAATCTGCGGTGACACCGAGCAGGCGTAGTCGCTGCGGGCTCGGATGATGCACTTGTGCGCGTTGAAGCACCCTCGGCAGGTGGCACACGAGGGCTCGTGCGCAGGTCAGGATGTTGGATTCCGGCCGACGTGGCAGGTGTCACATGTGCGGCTTGCTCTGCCAGTGTCGAACCAGGCAAGTCGTCTTCAGACGCTTCGGTCATCGTAGCAGCGTCTCGCAAGTTCGGCCGTTGATGGTTCGGTGCTCGAACTTCAGCTGCGGAAGACTTCGAGGACGATGGTAGTTCCTGCTGGCAAGATGCGCACAGTGTCGAGGTCGAAAAGGCGGGTTCGTTGGACATCACTGGCGATGCCTCCGCAATTGGGGGTCGTACAGCGGGAGACACGATGTCCGTGTCTATGCCAGGCTCCAGGGCGTGCGGCGAGGTAGCCGTCGTGAAGCCTGACGTGTCAGAAGTGTCGTGGGCCGTGGAGGTCGGGGAAGACGTGCAGATGGTCGGCAAGTCTGAAGGACTGTGGGCCGAGGCTGTCGAAAAAACAGACCTCTCATTGGAGTGGCCGATGGCAGCAGGAACTTCCTGTACCTCGTCGGGCGGGTGGTCGGGCGCGGGAATCGATGCGCTGGTGGCCGGACGTGAGGTCGGAGAAGTCGTAGCCGGGAAAGGTTGGTCGTGGTCATGGGAGGGCCGCGGGCCGGGTGGTACCGCTCGCGTTGACGGAGGGGAAACCCGGAACTCACGGGTCCCCGGTAGCGGGCGGTACGTCTCGCCGTAGCGGGCCAGCACCGCAGCGCAGAGGTCGTCGTACGGCTGCGGGCTGGATGACGACGCCGCGGACAGATGACGCAGCTCAGCCGGGAGGGCGTCAAGCAGGATCTCGTGCATGAGTGGCTGCGCGGTGACACCATTCACCGCGAGGCAGGCGTCGAGCTGCCAGAACCACGCTCGTGGGTAGGCCGGGTGAAACGGCGGAACAGGAGGGCAGAGTCGCGGAAGCATGGCAGGGGCCGCTCGGCGAAGGGCGTGTTCTCCGGGTCACCAATTGTAGCGAGAGAGAGACGTTCGGCGGCCGAGGTGGCCGTGCCGTTCTCGCTACTTTATTAGCAGGCCCTAGTATCAGCAGAGCGGCAGCGGCTGCCGGCGTCCAGCCTCCAGGAGCTTGAGCACGTTCTTCTGCTCGCGCCTCGAGCTCTCAGCATGAGCTGCGCGAGAGTCGCGGCGCGTAAGTGGTAAAAAGGATGATGATGATAAATGGCGATGATGATGACGCTACACCCTTTCTCGACTTCCCATTGCCAGTAACTGCGAAAACGACGAGAGAGTGAACTCACTTACAATGTGGGAAGGCACAGAAGAGCTGATGTATGCAGACGGAATGTTTTACGTAGCAGATACTCTGAGAACAAGACTTCTCGGACTTTATCACGACAGTCCCGAGTCAGGAGGGCATGACGGTTTCTGGCGAACATACAGCAAACTGAGGAAAAGATTTACGTGGCCTGGCATGAAGAAATATAATAACGACTACATTAGCTCTTCTCCACAATGTCAAATGAACAAAGCGAAATACAAGCAGAAGACAGACAGCATGATTTTACCGCCTTACTCAGAGATCCCATTCGAAACTGTGCGTGTTGATTTCGCCGAACCGAAGAAAAAAAGCGAAGGAGTGAAGAAAACGCAATCCTTTTTTGGCGTGCATTGATGAATGCTCAAGGATGCTAGCAGCCAAGCCAGGAAAAGAAAATGCTGTTGCTGTAATATTGCTCTTGAGCAGAGACATGTTTAAAGCAGTTAAATGTGTTGTATCCGATAATGGACCCGCATTCAAGAGCCAGGCATTCGCAAGATGGGCGAAAGAAAGAAACATTACCCTGAAGTTTACAGCCCCTTACCGTTCATCAGCTAACGGACTAGCAGAGCGTGTCATCCGGGATGTAAAACAATACATAAGCATGTACCCAGGATTCCCAGGAGGGTGGAAGTGTTGCCTTCAAGCAGCTGTGTCCCACCACAACAGATCGCATACAAGCACTCTTGCATGCAGCCCTCAATACGCCGCCTTCGGGGAGCTTGCCTATTTAACTGCGGACAACCATACAATGGCATATCAGAGAAGCTTCACCTGAAGCAAACGAAGAAAGGTGTGGAACAGCAAAAGAAGCACAGGGAAGCGATGAAGAGAGCTTTTGACAAACGTCATAACACAAATATTCCCGCAATAGCGCTAGGTGATATAGTTCTGGTGCGGAAAGGTTACGGCGGTCCGAACATAAAACTTATGGGGTCGTTTAAAGTGGTAAAATTGGCCATAAAAGAAGGAGTGCTGAAGACCATCGGCTACACGACGGAAAACGGTGCGATGGAGATAGCAGCCACTGCCAACGTCATCCCTTATTTGGAGCGGAGGGATGAAACAAAACCCGGGAGAGTGTAGCGGGTCGATGCGACGATGGACCGATTTGGTGGGAACAGGGGGAAGACAAAGAAGAAGAATAAAGAGATCGTGTTTTGGATCTGTGACGGCAGTCGTGGAATGTTACAAGCGACGCTGTCTCGCTTACATTTAGCTTCACCTCTACCCCCTCCCCCACCCTCACGCACACGTACGCACGCGCATGCGTTTACTAGTAGAGCTCTGGTCTAGCCAAGGAATGCTCACGCAATAAAAAAAAAAAGCGGGGACTTCAACTTCTTAGCAGCAGTACAACTTGAATTGACAGCATGGGCAGAGAGTGGGCATGGTTGGCCATCTGAGAGCTATTTCATGCACGCGTTTTCTGTTGGCGAACTCTTCTGTAAAGGTGCGCTGCACTGATCCAAAAAAACTCAGCGTTAGTTGGCGCTTTAAACAACGCCGAATACAAACGAGAGCGCCGCGAAGTGCTCGTAAATATACGGCGGTTTTATCATGACCCGAGAGTTAAACCGGTTAAACAGCGTTAAGGGTACGCGATAACGCAAACTCTCAAATGTGACATGAATATATAGGAGCGCAGCGCATGAGAACAAATCAGAAGGAATCTTGTTTGTAACAAAGGAACAAAGGACTTTGAAATTTTAGGGTTGCTGAATAACCATTATGTTGTCAATGCATGCGTGATCTCCTTTGAGGTTAAAGATAAAGGCGACGTTCTTTACAGGCAAGTGTCACCGCTATTGTTTATCGCGTGCTCTTCCACAATAAATGTCCGGAGTCATCGTCTTATCATATCGACATTTGCGAAGCTCTTAAGCGCGTCCACACGTGTCGCGCGGCTAATAACATTGTTGTTGCCAAGTGTCTATATTATATAGTAACAGTTAAATGCAAAGGTGACTCTATCGGCTTGTCGAACGTATTGATTTTCGAAATAAAGCGTGGACAGCCGCCGTGTGGCAGTCTGCGAATGCTGATTGTCGTTTGTGAACAAACCGAAGAGCCACAACTGTTAGTTAGAACTGTTTATTTAAAATATCAGAACATGGAAACGTGATGATGATGACCTACATCTTTGGCTCGCACTCACCCTGGGGGATTGACTAAGACAGGAAGCCTGCCCTTGGGAATAGAAATTAGTGGTGTCAAAAATACGCATGCACATTTGCTTCGTGTATACCTATCAAGTCTACCAATGTAGAATCAGGAGTCGGGATGAGAAAGAACTGGATTGCCGTACCACCGATCATTCTAGCTCTTTCTCTTCCTGATTCTACATTGTGTGTGCGTGCGTGCGCATGTGTGCGCGCGCGCGCGCGCGCGCGCGCGTGTGTGTGTGTGTGTGTGTGTGTGTGTGTGTGTGTGTGTGTGTGTGTGTGTGTGTGTGTGTGTGTGTGTGTGTGTGTGTGTGTGTGTGTGTGTGTGTGTGTGTGTGTTAGTGAGTGTGCGCGCACTCACGTCAGTAACTTCTGCTGGTCAAGTTGGTGCGGCACACCAATGCTGCACTGTTGTTATGGCTATGGGGAGGACGTAGGGATGGCGAGAGCTGCTTCTTCAACCTCCTCCCCCCCCCCCCTCCAAACCCTGCCGCGCCCATGTTCCCTCCTCGAGGGAGCCCTGACAGGCGGCAATATTTATGTTAGAGTATACATCGGCGTGAACGATAACGCCGTGGAACCGGAGCTCACAGAAGAAATGAGAAATTCTGATATTACAATGCCCCGTTCACGTCCTGTCCTCCAGCCAGCGGTTACAACGGCCTCCCATTAGGGGGTCCTGTCAGTAGCTCCTCCGGATCCAATAAAGATCGTTTTCTGTCTGTCTGAGCTTAGCAGTGCGCGTCTCTCTTGCGGACGTGAGACCCGACTTGAGGACCGCGGCATCCCTTCTGTGACTTCAGGAATTGCGGCTTTCTTTAACGAAAGAAAGGGGGAATATTGATTGGTTCTGTATAGGGTCGTGGTGGTGGGGCTCAACCGAGGGATCAGGCGCCAGCGGGAGGAAAAAAAATCATGTGGATATGTTCTGTTGTAATATTCTCGAACGATAGGCTCTTCTGATATACTTATATGAGGTTTTGCAAAAGCTCCAAGAACAGAGAGACAGGATACAAAAAGAAAAACAGACAGCGCGCTAAAGACTCCTCGTAATCATTAGTCGGAATGCTCACCCACTACAGTAAGGTCACTCCTATTGAAACAATAGGGCGTGCTGGGCTAGTTGGTAGACGCTCGTGTATAAATATTAGTGAAAAGCGCACGGAATACGCAGACAATGACAGTGGACAGGACAGCGCTTACACTCACATCATAGGGCAAACAGCGCAAAGACCAGTAGAGAAAAGGCACAAACAACCACACGTAGCGCTGACTGGAAACTGAAGTTTATTATGGCGAACGACGTAAATAAATACATATCCACGTATCAGCCAACGTGAAAGAAATCAAGAACAGACAACAGAAGAAAGATAAGAAGGAAAACGAAAAAATGATAACAAATGTACTCCGATGTAAAAAGCTTTGAGCGCGTGATACCAATGGCTAACATGATTCGTCAGCAGAAAGATACACAATTTCCTTGTACGTGGTCCAGAGTGGCCGCTGTTTGAATGAGAGGCTTCGTGAACACCAGTACAACGTAACAAGGGCCATAAGCGGCCATCCTGGAATTCACTGTAGACAGTGCTACCCTTTCTAACCTGCAAGAGTCGAACGTGCAACACACAGGGTTCAAAATTACACGCCAATGAGCGCGTAAAAACAGGGGGGTTAAAGAAATTTAAGGTGTAGCGAGGAGAGACGTGAGACGACGTGAAGGCGGCCGCTCGCCACTTTATTACAAGGAAAACTACCAAAGCAGAGCGGCGGCGGCTGCCGAGTCCAGACCGCCAGCCAATCACATTTACTTAGATTGTTTTAAATAAGCTGTCTCCATCCTTCGCCTCCCAGTCCCCGCGTGGGAGCGGCCCACGGCGCTGCCGCCCTGAACGGCTGTGGTGCTCCTCAGGACTATCTTAAAGGGCCCCTCACCAGGTTTGACAATTTTGAGCTAACGAGCGCAATGCATACTTTAGGCGTTCACGATCACGTCTGCCTAAATTTGCAACGCTACGCGCCGCGGAAATGGGTCAAATTTCAAGGTGAACGCTGCTTGCCCTTCCTCTCGTGGGCGCGCGCCCAGAGAATGAGGGGACGACGTACATGAGAAAATGGCCCTACGTAGATGGTAGTGCTGTGACGTCGCTCCTCTACGTAGACGACTGTGTTCTGACGTCTCCAACAGTAGCACGTGACACTGAGATAATTATTTGACACGACATGTGTAGTTTGTGTAATTTGTTGCTTGAATAGATTAATAAAACTTGAGACAAATAATGAGACACACAAAGGGAATGTGTGCGTCTTTTTTTTTTTTTTCGTGAACTGCAGCGTGATGCGGGGCTAATGCGCCTCTGTTTGCCATGCGTTCGTGTCCCCGCGGTTAGTGCATCTAGCAGACGCCAGCCCTGGAAACGAAAGTGATGTTCTGGCGCGTTCGAGCACTCATTTATTCTACCGCGTCCAAGTAAACGTTAATGCTGCACTGGCTCATGATACAGCCACTCTCGTGCTGGTACAAATGTCGAAACTTTCATGCCCGTCCCGCAGAAACAGGCAGTACACCACAGAGAAAGCCGACAACACGCCCACGGCCGCTACATAAAAAAAAAATTCACAGCATATCCACGGGTGAATTATGAAGAGCTTGGGCGAAGCTCCTGAAGCAATCATGGTTACACCGTGAAATCTTCAGTGGTTTCGCCCAGCAGTAATCAAAGCGATAGCCCAGTACATCATCAAAGACGTGACAAACACTGTATATATTTATACAAGAAATTTTATTAATCGTAAGTGGTAGCTAGACGTGGCCTCCCTTCCCCCTTCATTATAACGGCTTCATGGTCGGTGATGTGATGGATCGGTGATGGGTCGTAGTGGGATGTTTGCAAAGACGAAGTAGTGGGCAGTTTGCAAAGGAGTGGTGATGGGCCGGTTACGCCTTACGCCGGACGCGTGACAAGGTTAGACTAAGAGGTCCTTCGCCCCTAAAAAAAAGGTAGCGGTCGTGCAACGCCGCTCGCGTGCTCGGGCTGGCTCGGGCACGCCATGCGCACGTGACCATGCATGCGCATGACGTGTTCATGCGTTTGTGTCAAGTGAAGAGGGCAGGGAAGGGATTTGGCTTGCGAAGGCTACACGGGGCGAGTCGCAAGGGTTTGAAACTCGCCTCCTCGCATCATGGTTTCGCGCCGCAACAAATAGTTTTTCTCAGCTCGTAATGAACCGATTCGAAAAATTCTTGCGGCATACTGGTCTTCATTCGGCACACAACTTCCAGCGTCTAACTAAAATTTGCTATGTGGCCTGATGAGAGGCCCTTTACTGAAGTTCATTGTCTGTCTGTCTGTCTGTCTGTCTGTCTGTCTGTCTGTCTGTCTGTCTGTCTGTCTGTCTGTCTGTCTGTCTGTCTGTCTGTCTGTCTGTCTGTCTGTCTGTCTGTCTGTCTGTCTGTCTACATCCATCTATCCATCATTTTTATCTCGCTCGCGCCTCGAGCTCTCGGCGTGAGCTTGCGCGAGGGGTGCGGCGCGGTGGCGGGAAAACTAATGATGATGCTACCTAGGGAATGATGCTCACGCTACAGATTTCTGCTCCCCCGCAGAAATGAACCCGAAATGAAGACTAAACTATGAGGGCGTATATACAAGAGGGTTTTTTACGCGAGACAAAGGCGTCCGTAGGCATTCCAAGTCGTCATCATGAAACGGCACGAGGTCTTTATGATTGTTCCAGTGGTCGGCACAGGGAGAATACCGCGGACGAAGTAATAGGCGCCAAGGCGCTGTGGCCGTGCGCAACCGGGTTCCACGATGATGGCTCGGGTCGTTTGAGAGCGCACCGGGTAGCACGAGCGCGTGTGGCTGGCAAAGGTGCCCGCAGGTGCAGCTGTGGGCGGGGGCCGAAGGGTCGGTGAGGGCAATGTGGGCGAAATAGTGCTATGCGCCACAGCGGAACGATGACGACCAAGCATCAATGTGTACCCGGCGCTGACATGGATGTCGAGAGGGAGCAATCGTGAAGAGAACAGTGTCCGAAGCTTGGCCGCTAGCGTTGGAAGTGGGTCGGTCGTGCGTGACGTCGGTGTCGGCGCAACGCCAACTTCAGCGTTTTATTGCGACCGCCGTGCTGGCAGGTATATGCGAGTCGACGGACGCCGTGCGCGAAGAACCGCGCTACACGCAATGCGAGTAGGGATGTGTACGGTACGTTGTCGGTCAGCGCGTCGGGCAGAGGTGGAAGACGCTTGGGCGGGTCGAAGGGCATGCCTGAATTCCAGTTACATGGCTGCTGATTCGCGTCCCCCGTCAAGAACAAGGCAGGAGGCATGTCATGAAACGCAGCAAGCGTGGACTCCGTAGTAGGGTCAGTCGGCGCACCTAGACTCCTGGAAGCACCCTGGGCGACAGTAGAAGAGGACTTGCGCGCAGGGCGACACGCTAATTTTCTGCTGGCGCAGCTGGAACGGAATACTCCGGCTATTCTGCCACTGGCGAACCTGGTTCGTAGTCCACGGGTGTTTCGGTCATGGTAGCTGGTCGTAGCTGATCCCGTGCAGGAACTTCTGCTGCGATATAACCTAAGGACAATGCTGGTCGCTGCTGACGAGACGCGTAGAGTGTCGAGAGCGATAAAGAGTGTGGTTAGTTGGACATCGTCGACAGCAATGCCTCCGCGATGAGGGAAGGGGGGCAATAGCCCGCGTGATGGTGTGCGTGGCCGTGGCAGACTCCAGGGCGTGCCACAAGGTAGCTGTCGTGGAGCCTGATGTCGGAGACGTTTCGCGAGCCGTCGAAATCAGGGAAGGCGTTCAGATGGCAGGCACGTGCGACGGACCCTCGGGTGAGGGCTTCGAAAAAACGCACCTCTCAGCGGACTGGTTTATGGCTGTAGGAACATCCTAAACCTCGTCGGGCGGGTGGACGGGAGCAGGAATTGATGCGCTGGTGGCCGGGCGTTAGGTTGAAGTAGTCGGGGTAGTCAAATCTTGGTCAAGGGAGTGCTGCGGGCCGGTTGGTACCGCTCGCTGCGACGAAGGGGAAGCATGGAACTCGCGGCTGCACTGAAGCCGGTGGCACGCTGAGCCGTAGCAGGCGAGCACCGCAGAGCAGCGATCGTATGGCTGCGGGCTGGATGTCGATGTGGCAGTCGAGTATTCCATCACAGAGCCACGCTGGTGCATGAAACTCCTTCGTCAAAATACCCTATACAGGTGTCATGTCCGTCAAGGAATCGTGTTAACATATGTAATATAGCGCCGTATAAGAGTACAATAACAAGCAAGCGTCACACAACGCGAATTGCGCAACGAGTGGGTCGTTGAATGCTTCCAACATATTATAAAAGGATCACCTATAACTCTTCATCGTCATCAGCCACAGCCCAACAAAGTGCACAAAATGACTTACAGATGGGTAGCGGGTACCTCGCTTATCCGCAGAATGACGAATATGACATAGTGGGTGCTTCCCTACTTCATGAAAGTTACGGTGGTTAATGGCGCAGGGGGTACCTTGCACGTGTGCATGTATTAGGTGCCCCAAGAGGGTCTACAACGAGCTTTGGAAAGACCGCTCTTCCAGCTTTCGCTGTGACTGTGCTGCGTGTTCTAGGCAGGCTTGGTGATTTTTTTTACCTGATCCTGTGGTAGCTGTACGCGAAATCATTTGCAAACAAGATTCAGTAAACCTTATCGATGGTAAGAGTAATGTGGCAACGCGATTCAGCTGCAAGAAAATCCGCACGAACAGTGCTCGAGCAAGACTTTGATTTGGGCGAGATGGTGCATGCATAGCTGGGCAAACACAGCGCAAAAGAAGAAGAAGAACATTTACTGTACCGTGTTTCTTTCGTCCTGAGTGGGTGTGAGCCAACAGTATAGGATCTACATCTACATCTACATCCTTCGTCTTCGTCTTAGTCTTCTCGCGCTGTGCTAGTTCCGTGCGAAAAACAACCGTTCCAGCGTGAAACCTACAGTAGCGCCAGGTTTCTTGTGACAGCAAGAGCAAAAATAACATGTCGCTTAGTACGCGCTTATCCAATGCCCTAAGCAGCTTTCTTATGACAGCTATAAATATGGAAGAGGCGGCAGAGATCAGACATTCCATACGTGCCTTGTCTCAGATGCCGCAGTCGCCTCACCCCCCCCCCCACCCCCTTGTGAACTCTGTGTGAGCGCCTCGTAACCAGAAGCGCTGAATTAATGCGTTGTTTATTCTCAGCCGGTCCGTGCAGCTCTCGACTCCGGTGCCTAGGAAGCTTCTTGGGTTTCCACCTATCACACCGCGAGTTGCCATGGGTCGACGCAATGAGAAGCGCCGCAAGTACGGAAAGGTCGAGTAATTTGCGCAAACGCTACCTCCGAGAATAATCGACGGCATCTTGCCATTTCTGCTCGCGAGAATTCGGTGATCTTTACGATTACGATGAAGATTATGGAAAGTATGATAATGCTACGATCGTGATTATGGTAAGTAATGTTCTTGATAAGACAATGCCCAATTACTTTTAGATTTTTTTAGATTTAGGTCTACGTTACAGAACCCCAGGTGGTCGAAATTTCCGGAGTCCTGCACTACGGCGTCACTCATAATCATACTGCCACCACCACTACTACTACTACTACTACTACTACTACTAATACTACCGCTACCACTACTACTACTACTACTACTACTACTACTACTACTACTACAACAACAACTACTACTACTACTACTACTACTACTACTACTACTACGACTACTACTACTACTACAACTACTACTACTACTATACTACAACTGCTGCTGCTACTACTACTACTACCACCACCACCACTACCACCACTACTACCACTACTACTACTACTACTACCGCTACTACTACTACTACTGCTACTGCTACTACCGCTACTACTACTACAACGGAGCCGGGACTGACCGGCTCCGTTGCAGCGGTAGGCCGATAAATGGGCGATGGTTTCTTGGCCCGTTGCCAGCCAGCTGGCGCGCGTGACGGTGCAAGTTGTAGCGAGCGCGGGCCAAGAAGCCACCGCTAACTTATTGGCCTACCGCTGCAACGGAGATGACGAGTCTCGGCCGCTCGCTTCGGCGAACCTTCGGCAGTCAGCAAGCGTTCGTGTTGTCACCTTCGTTTGTCAGATCAGATCAAATAACTTTACTGAGTGCCCTGCGAATTTGTGGGATGGGCCTGGACCCCGCCGAGGCTTCGGGCAAGGGTTGCTGGCCCTTGGCGGCTTCCTCGGCTCGCTGGAGTGACCAGACCTTCGTTTTTAGGGGCGAAGCTCCTCTTAGTCTAACCTTGTCACGTCTCCGTTGTCCGGCGTAACCACCTTTGCAAACTGCCCACCACTTCATCTTTGCAAACATCCCACTACGACCCATCACCGATCCATCACTTCACCGACCATAAAGCCGTTATAATGAAGGGGGAACGGAAGCCACGTCTAGCTAACACCTAAGAATAATAAGATTTCTTGTATAAATATATACAGTGTTTGTCACGTCTTTGATGATGTACTGGGCTATCGCTTTGATTACTGCTGGGCGAAACCACTGAAGATTTCACGGTGTAACCATGACTGCTTCAGGAACTTCGCCCAAGCTCTTCATCATTCACCTGTGGATATGCTGTGAATTTTTCTTATTCTTGTCCACCTTTTTTAGCATTCCATCTTATAATGCACTGCCGATGAGTTCTTACCAATGCTGCATGACGTAAAAGAGTACCGACACAAAAGTATCAAGGCGAGATGAGTTGTGAGATACGTTTTGTGACAAATATATATTCCAGAACATACGTAAAATTAAATTTAATGTGTATGCCGCGCGACTGAGCCTAGTACTGACCACCATTTCTTACAAACATTTCTTTTTCATCGCTCTTTCCAACCCTCTTTTCTTTTTCAGATTGGGTCCATCGTGGATGCCGCTGCTCAAAAAACAACAGCTTCTTCTGCGAGAACACCGGGCTGCGTGCGCTGCCATCAACCATTCCACAAAATGTCACAAACCTGTAAGAACAGCGGCAATTCGCATAAGTCTTTCAATGTACATACGCAGATTCGATTCCCCCAGGCACTGGGGCTATTCAGCCGCGTCACCATTTTGGTTGCACAGGGATTGCAGAAGCAGATTCAGTAAAAAGAAGTCGTTTCAGCGTGCTCCAATAGAGCAGAAAGGGGCAGCGTTTATACCCTACATTCACAAGCTGTCGCGTAACCTGCAAAAAGTGCGCAGCGTTGTAACATTCATGTTATTTTTTCAACCCTTACCAATTTAAACGGCCTTTGCAGGAAGACCAGACCTGAGAGCACAAAAGTGACAATGTGCGAAAAGAAACACTAAGAAAACGTTTGTAGGGCGTGCAATTGTTGTCATTTACTAGATTGCAACCATCTGTGGAATCACAGTCGATCCCGCGTGCCTACAATTCGCAAAAGAACGGGCATTAGTTCGATGTATCGGATAATTTTATACGATTTTTAACAAACTTAACTCTATTTGCAGGACGAAATTGTAATTTTCGCGGAGGCAGAATGAGGCACTGAGGGAGCGTCCCCTTTGGGTCGGCATACCGCCTTTCATCTTCGCCCGCTCCCTGTGAAAGGCTCCAAGTGGTGGAGGAGCGTAAGCACTTTACATTGTCTATTTAAACGCAGGACGAATCAAGAAACAGGCATGTAGTCCGCAAGTTCGGAGGCAGGAGACTTGCGGCTAAATTTAAAGATAAAAATGCCTACGTTGTTCGCGCGCGCGCGTGTTTTGGCACTGTAAAAGAGTTTTTTTTAGTATTTTATTTTGCAGTGGCGTGGTCTTTAAAACGCAGCCTTGTCCGTTTCCAGTATTCTTGCCCGCAGACGTTACAATGTAACATGTATATCAATGCGGTCACAATTTAGGTTTGGGTGATGTTGTTGAAATGAGAAGCTTGCCTTTGATTCAGGGGCATGTGTGGGCATACCTTGCAACGAGCTTTTCCGCAGGGGCGCACCCTGCTCAATTTTGGCGGGGTTTGTTTTTGCTCTGACAAGAATGTCCTTCAGGTTTTTATCCCTGCGGTACACCACGCGAGGTGGCTCCGCGAAGATGGAAGTCAGTCGTTTGCTTTGCCTAATTATGTTGAAGTGGCGGGAAAGTATGTTGTTAACTCGTGGCACCGATGAGGAGTAAGTTAGTACAAGATTTGTTTGGGAAGTTGTTTTGGATACTGTTTTTGGCTCCTTAATTATGTCATTCCGGTTCACGTTGCGAGCACGTAGTATGGCATCGTCAATAATGTCTTCGGGATAATTTTGTTGTGATAGGGAATTCTTTAGGCGTTTTGCGTGTTTGTCAAATTCCTGTATATCGGTATAACCTAAATGTATAGCCTAAATGTATAACCTAAATTGTGACTCCAGCAATGGGATATACATGTTACATTGTAACGTCTGCGGGCAAGAATACATCGGCCAAACGGACACGCCATTTCGGCTGCGGTTTAATAATCACCGGTACCACGCCACTTCACTGCCGAAGCTACCCTTATCCAGACATCTGCGCTTACCAAACCACAGCTTTGAAAATATCAGCGTAACTCTTTTACAGTCCGGTTTCCAAAACACGCGCGCGCGCGAACAACGTGAGGCATATTTTATCTTTAAATTTAGAACATTAACAGCCGGCATCAATAAGGACCCTGGAAGACTCTCCTGCCTCCGAGAGATAAGCCAAAATGAATTTGGCAACACGGAATCATAATTGGGGCCATGCCTGTTTCTTGACTGGCTCGTACGAGTGCAGTGTCGTTTACTTTCTTGCTTTTCTTTTCTCCCCTTTTTTGTTTTTTTTTGTTTATTTTTGTTCATGTTTTTTCACTACTTGTACAATGTAAAGTGCTTACGCTCCTCCACCACTTGGAGCCTATTCACAGGGAGCGGGCGAAGATGAAAGGCGGTATGCCGACCCATTAAGGGGACGCTTCCCTCAGGTGCCTCATTCTGCCCTCCGCGACAACAATTTTGGGTGGCCCTGCGCCCGACGCGAACCGAGAAACACCTTCCACGACTTCATGCCATACACAGTTAGCGTTTTTTTTTTTTTTTCTCGCCTCGTTTGCTGACTTCGTCGGTGTTCTTCTCTCTCCTTTTTTTTCGTTTTTTTCGTTTTTTCTTTTTTTTCCTTTCTTTCTTTTTCTCGTAATCTATCTCCCCACTCTCTCAATGTCCTTGAAGGCGAGAGAGCGACCGGACCCATCGATCTTCGAAGAAGGGAGGATCCCGAAACTGTTGGGAATTAAATATTTATATCCAAACGCCGCCTCCGTTGCTATATATATATATATATATATATATATATATATATATATATATATATATATATATATATATATATATATATATATATATGCGCGACCACGCGTGCTTCTTGGGGTGATGTAGGCAGCGGCGACTTAAGCCTTCTTTTCCCCATGTTCGATCGTAGTTATTATCGCCATCTTTGCGGAGAATGGCATGTTTTCCTTTCTTACGTCGTCTATCACGTTGACAAACGTGCAGAAAAGCGAACGGGCCGGCGGTGCAACGAGGAGGAACCCTGGGGGCGGAAAACACGTAGTCACAAACGGTAGTTTCCACTCGCTCCGAGCTGCGTCCCCCTAATCACTCCGCCCGGTCTCCCAACTGCATGCGGAAAAGTACCCTTCCGTGAGGAAGAGCCAAAACTTTCTGAGGAAGAGCCAAAACTTTGCATTCGTTCGTTTAACGCACTTAAAATGATAGAACCAGTCCACAGCATGTAAAAGGTTTCGCAAAAAAAAGTCACAGTTTCTCCGCAAGGGCGAAGCAATGAATGCGATAGCAAGAAAAGCGGCCCGTGATGGATGCGCTGCTGCGCTGCAGAGATATCTGCCCCCCGGCAGCAACTACCGCGCGAGCAGACAGCGGAAGAGCAAGGTTCTCCCTGCGCAAATATTAGAAGAGAGCGAGCTGGCCGGCGACTTTTAATTGCGCCCGTTGCGCTCCTTGCGCCATCTCGCTGGTAATGAAGAAACGTTTATAAGCGCTTGCCGTCTCTGAGTACTGCCAGCGGTAAAGGGTGTGTATATAACGCTCGACGTTAGCTAACTGAAGGATCTGCGTTTTGTGGCATAGTGGTTCGCGCCACGCGCTGCGGAGTGAGAGGTCGCTGGAACCCAGCCGAGACTGCCCATACAATTGCTATTGCAATAAGAACAATTATCAGCGCAGTTAGCAGCATTTCGCTGGAAAAACATTTGCGCGATAACGAAGAACAACAAAATATAAACTATCCACTGCAGTGGATGGTGCAATATGAACATCCACTGCAGAAAATATGAACGTTTGTGTGATATAAATAATGTAATGATGATGGTGATGCTGCTGCTGCTGCTGCTGCTGCTGCTGCTGCTGCTCATGAAGATGACATTATTATTACTTCCGACAACCCGTGGATTGGTCGTTTGACTGTTGTTTATGTAGCCTTCAAGCTATAAGAAAGCAAAATGATGAATACAGCTAGCAGTCATACATCGGTTATTCGTTGCACTTTGTCTTCTTTCCGCAGGGACATATCAGGGAACCATTTCTCTAAGCTACAGAAGAGTGACTTCCCGCTGATGCCTCAGCTAACGATCCTGTAAGTATCCACAACAGTTCATCGTACTTCTGCAGGCACGTTGTCTTCGTAGGCGCGGTCATCAAAGCTACGACCAAATATGCCAGCGCGCTGACCAGTTGCAAGGAGCGCGCCTCGTATGTTTCGGATGACACCTTACTGTCTGTTATTCGCACCGCCGAACGGTTAGAAACAGAAAATGTTGAAACACGTATTTTTTCCGAAGCGCACATTTAGACACTATGCCAGAATATATAACGCTATCATGTTCCTTGACGTTTCAGTCATCACTGGTAGGATTACCGATACGATAAGCATGCCTTGCCTTTTCAAAGGAATTCGTGCGCTGAAGTGGTAGGACGTTGGGGGTACCTTTTGCCCCGCCACGGTGGTCTAGTGGTTATGGCGCTCGACTGCTGACCCGAAGGTTGCGGGATCAAATCCCGGCCGCGGCGGCTGTATTTTCGATGGAGGCTAAAATAGTTGAGGCCCGTGTACTTCGGTTTAGGTGCGCGTTAAAGAACCCCAGGTGGACGAAATCTCCGGAGCCCTCCACTACGGCATCTCTCATAATTATATTGTGGTTTTGGGACGTTAAAACCCAGATTTTATGATCTGGGTTTTAACCCAGATAATAAGGGGGCGCGTAGCGAATTTTTAAGGAACGCGTAGCGAATTTCAGACGTGTGAGAAATTCTTAGAAGTTGAACTTGCCTTGTTAATTACAAGATATATGGCCGGCTGAGTGAGATAACGGGCACAAACTAGCTACTTCTATTTCTAGTTGGTTTGTACCAAAGCCGCATTTTTGCTAGATCGTAGACAGTCTATTCTAGGTAAACCTAATACGTCCCATATCAACCTTACATGATACGCAGGTACTCGCAAGCTCGAATTGAGCACGTGAAGTGTAGTTTTTTATTTCGTTACTTTTACAGCTTTCGCGTTTTATTTATTCGGGCACCGCTTTCGAAAACGTTTTTGAAAATCCTTTCGTCGTGAAAGGTCCCGTACTGTTATTTGCTTTCGAATTTTGAAGGTTAAGAACCGTACACCAATTTGCTGCGTAGACGACAACGCGCTCGGCGTTATCGTGCGATTCAACGCAGTTGCGTTTCTTTGCAGAGTCCTCTCCTCATCCGAGGTCATCAGCTTGGGTGAAGACGTCTTTGGAAACCTTCCCATGCTGAAAAATGTGTGAGTCCCTTAGAACGAATGCGTGCGCTACAGGAATGTGTAACTAACTTGCGCAGTTGTTAGTCGGCGTTTGTGGTGTCCTGACTTCTTTCTTGTGTCCGTGTTTGCACGCCCTGTCTTTTTAGATTGAATAACTTGCGCATTAACAAATGAGCTTTTCTTTAACGATCCAGAAAAGAACATGTACACCTTTGGCCTTTTTTCTGTGTCGTCTAACTTGGCAATGCAAACGCTGACGAATCCTTAAAGTGATGTGCACTTGAACAACAAACTACACAAAAACATCAGTAATATGGCGAGAGAAGGAAGGCATAAGGATAACATTGGTTGAATGGCCTATTTTTGGCTCATACTCAAAATATGTATAAAGTAAGCAGTTATAGTAGAGTTTTATTCTCGTGGACTCGTGCCCATTCATATTAATGCAGATTACTCGTAGTATTAGTAGGGGCCCGAAATTGTCTTTGGAGAAACGTATCAATAGGTTGCCTGTCTGAACTCACTGCGCGCCTGCGTCTAGAATCATCGGCTGAGGGCCGAGTAATTCACGTACGAAATGCTCATTTAAGACTGAAAGACGAGCTAGTTGGTTCCGCGTTTAGTCCATCATAGGAGTTTCCAACTTTAAAAAAAAAAAACTAAGTGCACAGAAAGAAGCTGAACTAACTGAAAGTTTAAAGGAGATATGAAAAGAATTGTTTCTAGCCTTCTTCTCTCTTCGCATTTTACTCTCCTTAAAACTTTACTTGTACGTTATAGTTAACCGTATTTCTGTGCACTTCCTTTGTTCCATATTATTTTTCGCTTCAAAATTCTTCCTAAGCACTTAACATAATGACCGGAGTGTTTCGCTGCCACGCCACCGCTCTCTGTTTAATGTTGTTGTCGAATGTACGTATAATAATAAAAAGAAAACTAAAACCAAACAGGCTCGTGAAAGAGCTGCCATAGCAAGTAATTTAGAACGGCCTAGCTTTAGCTTGCTACCATTGTTTTCTTCGGATTTCGTTACTTTAAAAGATACCCGAACATCCGAAAGTGGCGCTTCAATTTTCCAGTGCCACCCCCCCCCCCCAAACCTTAGCTTAATCAATGTAGGGCGTCCTTGAGTGTACACTGGGTGCGCTGATGGTATATTCCATTCTTTTATTGCACACTGATGTTCGCAAGTCTCTTAGTGCATATTAAGTTTGCTCGATTAATTCTTACAGCTGCCATCACGTATTAGCCATTTCATTAAATGGGGCGGTTGCGCCCAGTACAGACATCCAATTTCTTGAGCACGCAACCTCTTATGGAAAAGTAATGAGTCGAAAGTGGCTGTGATCATCATACTTTGTATTGAAAAAGGTGCCTTGTCACAGGCAGCGTGTGCATGTTTGACAGCAAAGCCGCTTAAGTATGACGTGTAGGTTGTTTCGACGGAGACATCGTGTATCGCAATTACTCTGTTGAAGTTCCCGTTCACTGTAATACAATTACGCTTACTGACACATTTAGTCCAATATGGCAGCCGAGCATAGTGTCTAGCAGAGTTACCAGCTACAGCCCGCCTGGAAGAGCTGGACTTTTAATTAATAAATACATGGCCCACTTAGTGAACTAATTAGCGCGCTGCAACGGATACTTGCCGATTCATCATACTGATCAGGCGCCACGATGTCGAAGGCACGATAACACACACAAACACGCACACACACACACACACACACACACACACACACACACACACACACACACACACACACACACACACACACACACACACACACACACACGCGAACGCACTCGACACATTGCTATGAAAGGCGTCCATGCAGCAGTGAAACGCGCGCTGCTGATTTCCTTGGTAACTCATTCCGTACAAAAATTGCGCGAACTGCAGTATTTAAACGAACAACCAGAATTTTGGCCACATCTCAATTCTGAATCGATAGGTGAGTGAGCTAAAACATTTATTAGTGTTTGTCTTTGCCACTGTATTAGGTGACAATTTACCTTATGCTATACCGCTCCAACGCCAACTAAATAATTCTTACCCGCCGTCCTGGCTTCAGCACTACGTCACCTCGCTTGATAAGCGCTCGGGCGCAGGTTCCCTTTTCCGATCACGAAGTCAGCCGCATGTCGAAGGGGGAGAAATACAAAAACGGCCACGTATTTAAATTTAAATCTATGTTAAAGAACCCCGGTTGATCAAAAGAAATTTTTGAAGACGTCTTTATTTCCTGCTTGAAGTATCCTTAAGCCTTTCCGAGAGAAATTTAGGACGCAGGATGCTGCCCACTGCTGCATCTATTATAGTCATGCAGTGGTTTCGGCACGCTAAAACTCCAGGATTATATATTTATTTCAACACTTTTTAATGCGGATCAATTTTTACACTCGCTCTACCAAGATGACTGAAATACGCGGGAAAACAGTAACAAGTAATAAGCTATAAAGTATACGTGGCATATAATAACCTGTAAGATATATTAACACTGTCCATATTGAAATATTTGCGCAGGCCACACGGGACACAGAAGAGATGCAAACACGCCCGTCCGTGCGTGTGCGCCTGTGTGTGTGTGTCTCTTCTGTGTCCTCGTGTGCCTGCGCAAATATTTCAAGATGAATATGTTCCAACTAGGTCCGAATCGCAGTTTTGCTTCAGTTTATTAACATATTGTCTGCGCGCATGTTGCGTTGTACATGAGACAATCAAGTAGAAATTGGTACCTATAAGAAAGAATGCTACCAAGGACAAAGAAAAAGGTGTTTTTTTTTGTTGCTATCTTTATCTTAAAGGCAAAAAAGAGGCAGTTAATTATTCTTACCTTTTTTTGTCGACCGCATATACACATATTTCTGGAGGATAAAGCAGTGCCATATTTATGGGTCGACACTGCAGTCCGCGCATGTTTTCACCTTGCAGAGAGTGGTCGCGCTGACGAAAGACTTCCGTTGCAGTTAACGCGAATGATTATATACTTGCAGTGTGTCAAGGCAATATTCGCATTTTCAGAAGTAAACGAACTTAAGTGCATTAGCATTTCATCTTCAACAACAAGAACAACAACAGAGAAAAACCCTTGTAACTGACTGTACTATTCGAACGAGACGCCGTTCGGCATTACTAAAGTAATGGACAACACGAGGAATTAATGAAAATGTCGTAGACAGTGTAACGACTGCTTAGGTCCCCTAGCCGCAGCGCCAAAACATGTAACATGGTCGTTCCAGAAGCCTTTCAACCGTCACTGCACGTCATGATGGATTACATGAAAAAAAAAGCCTATAACACGATGAAAGCGAGAAATTTATACAAATTTAGCTAAATCAGCGTTGCAAGCACCAGCAGGACAATTAAGACGCCATGACGCTCTGCTGGAGAGATGGTTGGTTCGATTTCCGGCAGCTGCGTTTTAATGTAGGTGGAATGCAAACACCGCCGCTTCCATGAAAATAAAATTAGAAGTCATTCCGGAGTCCCCATTTATCACGGCGTGTATAATTCTGCAATGTGCACGTTCGAGGCGTTAATCCCATTTATACAGCTGAGTCGATGCAGAGAGAAAATTTTGTCTTTATTGTAGGTTTATTATAGGGTTACAGGATATGTACAGGCTCATCGAAGCAAAAGAAAATAAAAAGAAAGGAAAAAACTGTTTACGGAGCAACAAAACGGGCGGGTCCAGTAGCTTCATGTTTCTTTCCTGAACCTAAGAGGCTGTTTTATTTTATATTTTTTTTCCTTTTTTCCAGGTACCTCCAAGGTAACAGGATTCAGCACATTGCGGCAGACACCTTTGTGAGCAGCAAGAACCTTCGAAACTTGTGAGCCATTTGTAAAGTTTTTTGTTGCTCGCCTCCAACTGGGTTTTTGTATACATACCTTCATGATGTGCTGTCTTCGTTACAAGTCTATACCTACCACCCCTCCCCATCCCTTACGTACTTAATGTCAGAATCATGACTATAGGTCGGCAAACTCACTCATGAGTCGACTCACTCAGACTCAGATCGAGCCGTGAGTCTGAGTCTGAGGGAGTCAGGATGAGTAATATTTTTGTAAATCTCAGTCCGAGTGAGTCAGGTTGAGAAAAACTTTGGTGAGTCTGAGTCCGAGTGAGTCTGGTGGAGAAAAAGTTTGGTGAGTCCTGAGTCCGAGTGAGCCCTGAAGGCAAAATATGTTTGGTTAGTGAGCCTGACTGCGCTCCACATTTCTTGCCGACCTATGATCATGACACGGTAAAATGAAGCCTATAGAACGTTAGCTGTTATCAGATGAAAGAGGAAAAATTATTTGCATTCATGTTTTATTACGGGGATAGGCACTGCGTTGAGTTTCTGTTGAGACATAAGGCGCTGCCACACTTACAAATAATCTTTTTTTGTTATCTATCATATAACAATGGAAAAAGATGCCACGTGCTTGCATGAATGTTGAATCCTTGAAGGCATTCACCGCTAAAATCGAAGAATTCTTTTTGTGTGCGTGTGTGTGTGTGTTTTTCCTTGAAGTTGCTGGGTTGCTAAATTCATTCCTGTAATGTTCGTTTTGCGGGTGGGTAATACTGAGTAATGTAAACGCACATTTTCCGTATTTTGCTCGACGAAATACGTAAACTTTGTCGCGCAAAGCACACTGGCGAAGTGTGCTAACTATTCTTTGCATGTTTTCTTTTATTCTGTTGACAATTCTACGTACGTACTCACTGCTCACTCCTGTAAGATCCTCCTAAGGCTCACAGTATGCAATAAATAAGGTATAATAATATCAACTAAAATTATTATTCAAATTTATTGATAAGTGCGCCTCGTCCACAATAGCTACCATTAAAACAACTGTTGGCACGACACAGCACATCATTCGCTTTAGTAGCCTATATAAATATTTTAACATCTTAAAGAGAGCCTGCCACTTCAAACACCGCTTTTTAGTTTCTCCCTTAGAGACCACGCCCATTCGCACAATGCACCCTAAAAAAAAGAAGCGTTTGGTCCCCTCTAAGTGACGTCACAAAATTATGCGCAGATGTCTATGAGCGCGTTTTTTTACGTGGCAATTCCAGATAACTATGCCATTGTAGATGGAAGCTCAGTACAGTCGAACTAAGAATTGCTGTGGATTTATGACATTTATTCATACTACGCAAGGTGCGTTTCTGCGAGCTGAAGCCACGCATTTCCAACGAAACGCCTACACGTAAACAGCATTAACAAAAAGTGCATTTACCTACATAAACTCTTGTAAAATTTGTTTCGGCGCATTGCGATACCAGTATGTACCTAGTATATGTATATTTCTACATGTGCATGTCCATATACATGTACATGTACATTGCACAGCCGTCAGCACGCTTAACACGAACGCTCCGCAGCGTGGCCTGGACTGGTTTGACTGATGCCAGCCGCGAAGTGATAGGCGCTGTTGCGGAGATAATACCTCGGTATGCTTGAACAGTATGTCGGCATGTATTGCTAATGCCTCGGCAACAAAACCCAAAGGTACGCGGCGCATGCGTCAATCAAACCGTTTCAGGCCACGCTGCGAAGCATTCGTATATTAACGTGCTGACGACTGTACATACGTACCGTATATCTGCGCAGTGCTATTGATTTTTTTTTTCTTTTATTATTATTTTATTATTTCTCGTTTTTCTTCTTTTTGTGTGTTTCCTCAATACTGATATCATGTTGATGGGATAGCCGACTCTAATGTAGCTTACCTTCCCACGCTTTTTCGTATGTAAATTAAAAGTAAGAACCAGAAAAAAAAAAGCTAGAGCTCACTCTTTCTATCTCCCCAGAAATCTCCTAGCGGTGGCCTCAAACTAAAGACACAAACTATAAATTCACATAAAAGCAGCCCCCGGGACAACAGGTGTTCGCACGAAATCCGCAGCGCGTCACAATGTAACCTTGTTGAGAAGTTAAACATTCTCGCCGCGCCTAATCTCCAGCAGTACAAAAGCGCCTTTTATATAGAATGAATGAAGGTATGGCACGGCATAGTGCATATTCTTAGAAAAAAAAAAAAAAACTCGCAACTACGTCTTGAGGTTTCCTAACGCGTACGAGTTGTCACGTTTTGCATAATTCGACGTCGGTGCGCTGGATTGATCAGGCGCGTGCGTTCTCACTCAAAAGCTGTTGCGCACTCGGCAATCTATGAAGCGCAGGCGGGCCCTCTGCTTTAAGAAGGACGCCAGTTGAGAGCGGCTGCGTCAACAGAGATATGGAATAAAAAAAAAAGGAAAAGGAAAGATTCGGAAGTATTTAGCAGTCTCTGCCAGCCTGTAACGACTTTTCGAAAAAGAACAACAAATAAACAAGACAAGTCAGCTTGTGGAGACGTCGGCCAACCTGCTTGCGCTACTTCATCTGTGTGTATACAATCTCATGAGCTGTATAAGTTTGGGTAAGGCTGCTCAGAGAAGCTGACCTATCTTTGTCAAATGCAGTATAGGCGCTCAAAAACTGGAAGAAGGACAGCGATAGGGAGACGGCGTGTGGAAGCCGGATACTTAACCTGGTTTTAAATTTTAGGCCTTCCTATCGAGCAGGGTGGAAAGGAAGACAGCAAGGCAAGAAGCAAAAGAATAACACGAAATCAAGAGATGAATATGAAAAAAAAATTGCACACACTAACACCTAAAAAAATTGGCCGCGTATCTGCGTGCTTCGCTGCAAATGTCGTCGAAAGACGATAGAGGAGCGCTGCGTTAGAGTTACTGTATATGCTACCTTTGGGTAGAAGAGTTGCGCATAGCAACCACGGCCATGAATACAAAACTTGGCCCCAGCGTCAGCTTCTCTGCAACGCATGGTTGCTAGCGGCCGTTCGGAATACAGATGCGCAACTCTGCTAACTCTGCTACCTAAAGGTAGCATATGCAGTACCTCTACGCTGCGTGAGATATGGGCGCTATCTGGCAATAAGTCGGGAAACGAGCTTGTGCAGAGGGCACGGAGGAGGAACGTTCTTTCCTTCCTCCGTGGCAGGGGGCTTTCGTCGGCGCGTCGGATCTTCAGCGCAGCAGCATTTTCAGTGCAGCTTAAGAAACTAGGGTCCTTAGAATTACGTGTCTGTGTATTTTCTATTAAAGGAACACACCATCTAATACTTACCTAGTAATTTTCCGCGTCAGATATGCGTAATATTTACTTTTTGATCGACAACGTTCACATGTATGAACAGCCGCACCAGTTCAAGCTGGGTGGGCGGTAAGCAAGTGGTTCAACTTTGGCCGGGTGGCTGAATCCGGTGACAGACAGACAAACAGAAAGACAGACAGACAGACCTAAATTTCTGCGTTTAAGTTCCCCAAGAAAGACTATCGTCTTTTAAAAACGTACCGCAGCTGTACCACTGTAAAACCTCAGGAAGTGTGTTGTACGGGCACCCATCGATTCCCATTCGTAGAGTTCCCACTGGCCCTCCATTTACCAAAACTTCAATGGCGCAAGTGTTTGAAGTTAGCATGTAGGGTTTGCCCTCACGAGTAGAATCTTATTAGGGAGATTCGCAAACTCGGTATGCGACATGCGCGCTACCTTTTGCTGTGCGTTATTGCCTGCTTGTTAGGACAGTCGAGATGCGTGTCGTCTGCAGCGAGTTGTGTCAGGTTCTTTCCGCGACAATGCGCCGGAGAACGCAGGTGGAAAGAGCAATAGTGCTTTTGGTGAGGTGGTGGCGCCACCTCTTGCGCGACACTGGAGTCAGGAGCAGGTTTCCGAAGCGTTTTTAGTGATTTTATTTTAATTATTGCGATTACTTCGTGGTTCTTTCAGTTAACTATAGTATTTTAGGCCTAGTTCGTTCATTTTAACCCTGTTTTGAGCATTGCTAGCCTTGTTGTGGCGTGTACTGGGTGATTTGCTGTGAGCGTGACCAGCACCACATGAGAGGCATGGATGGAGGACAATCCGGGCCCCTTAAGGGCTCCGCACTTAATGAGAGAGAAAGTGCAGCCGTTCAACGAGGCTGTTTGTTCGCAGAAATGTCACCAGCGCTTTCACCCCTTTCTGACGTTAGGCTGCCACGTTCCAGTACTCGCAGTATTATGACAGTTCCGGCACTAAACTGGCAGTGCTAAAGCTTGCAACTTCCAGACTGATTTCTCGGAAACCTGCCGGTCGTCAAAGCGTGCTAACATTGTCGAAATGGAGTGCCTGTGGGAGCTGTAGCGAGCGCAATGACGAAGGACATGTTCAGTTCAGGGGCGTAGCCAGAAATTTTTTTCGGGGGGGGGGGGGGGGTTCAACCATACTTTATGTATGTTCGTGCGTGCGTTTGTATGTGTGCGTGCCTATATACGCAAGCAAAACTGAAAAATTTCGGGGGGGTTTGAACTCCCCCAACCCCCCCCCCCTTGGCTACGCCCCTGGTTCAGTTGTTTCTTCATTGACGCAATGGCCACAGGCAACACTGTCAGGTAGTCCGATGCCACTTGAGAAGTTGAGAAGGTATTTGCAAACGACAGTCAAAACCGAAAGTGGCAGCGAACAAGTCTCATTTCGGGGTAGCTCATCATATGGAACACTGAGCCGGAGGGACGGAACCAGACGGGAAAGATATGTAATGTAATCGAGCATTCTCTACATATATTGTGCGACACCACACGCAAGCATGCAATTTTCCGCTGCTACCTCAGTTCTTCACAGGGTAACGGGTTCCTCCAGATCGTTTTCATGAGCGTTCTTTGCAGCATTATCGGTATGTTCGTTGCCGATGGTGCCGCAGTGACCGGAAAGCCACTGATATACAGTATAACCCCGCTGATGCGTTTTTGAAGGGACCGTAAAATTATCATCACGAACGGGCTCTACTTATATATCAACTCGCGTCGCCTAGCAACGCGTTGGAGGAAGGAGAGTAGAAGGAGAGTAGAAGAGAAGTGGACAGGAGGAGGAGAAGAAATCAATAAAACAAAGTAAAATTTCTTGGCGAGGCGGGACTTGAACCCTCGTACCCACGGACCGAAGGCGAGTGTCGTAACCACTCGGTTATCCAGGCACGCTAGCAGAACAAGCATTTATAGGAACCATATGAATGCATTGCTACAGGCGAGAGAACAAGAAAAAATAGAGCGAGAGATGCAGAAATAGAGAAAGAAAGAGAAACAGAGAGAGAGAAACGAAATAAAGAGAAAGAAATAGAGAGAAAGAGATAGACATAGAAAGAAACAGAAAGGAAGGATAGCATAGTTTTGCGTAGCATAGTAGAACAAGGGGGTGGAAAAGGTAAGTGAGGGTGAGGAGTGATATGAGGGTGAAGAGGAGGAAACAGAGTAAAGCATAGCCAAGCCCTGTGCAGTATACTATAGCAAGGGGTAGGAAAGGGAAGTGAGGGTGAAGAGGAGGCTAAAGGAGTAAATCATAGCATAGCCACGTACAGCATAGTGTAGCAAGGAGTGGGAAATGGAAGTTAGGGTGAGGAGGAGGGAAAGGAGGAGGCGAACGCCCCCAGCTGCGCTGCTTCCTCAGTGTTCGCAGCACTAGTGCGAAGCTGCGCCAATGTTTTCCTCGTACTCATCGTGCAGCATGAGCAGAGGGAGCTGCTTTGAAGCTCGCGACGAGAGCTCTGCCTTGGTCCGTGTTTCAGGTACTGCCATTCGAAGTTTTCATCGGACCAAGCCCTAAAAACCGCCAGATGTCTCTTAGGTGGCGAAATACAGCCAGTCTATAGGGAAGTGTTCCCTGTAGGGTAATGTGCTGTCACGAAATAAGGCCTTGGGCGTGTCTTATGGAAGCGAAGTAGTCGGCAGGAACGTGAGCAAGGTGATTAATGTGCGCGCGGAGCACCTCTAGAGAGATAATCTTAGGGTGAATAATGCTGAGCGATCGTAATGGTCTTCGCTGTTGATGTGCATCATGGGACTCACCAAGGTGGTAATCTGCCCACGTGGGTAGTACATTTTTAAGAACGGTAAAAGTGCGCTGGAGACTGTGACACAACGAAGGGGCAAAAAGGGGGACTCCGAGACGAGTCTCGAGTTCCCGGCCTTAAGGGGGCCGTTTCTCTAGTAAACCTCCTTGTTTCTACTTTTCGTTATTCCCCTCTGTCTATACTGCAGGGATGTTACTTTTTGTAGGTGTTGTTCAGTACAGGTAAGCTGTACTGCAGATACTTAAGAAACAGCGGCTCATCAGAGTCGCAACATCATCTGTGGGGTCAGCTGCGCCCGCCGTGGCTTACTCGTTCCTTCTGGCTGTCCTCGTTTTTTTTTTTTTTGTCTCTGTTTTCACTTTACTCGAAGTATGAACTGGATAGCCGAGAAGAACGTCTTACTAATGCACTTTCTGTTTATTAGCATGAACACTAGAGTAGAGGTATCGATCAATGATAAGCCCTAAGAACTCTAAGAACGAAACTCTGGATGGGTAGGCAGCTCTTCGCTTGTGCAACTGTTTTACAGCGAAAGCTGTTATGAGATCATTTCACCGGCGGTTTTTGGCGCCGTAGTTGTCCGCCGCCGCCGCCGCCGCCGCCGGTGTCCGTAACCAGTATCGCTCGAAATAAGAAAAAAAAAAACAAAATAAGAAAAAAATTCCAGGATGGAACGAGGTTCGAACCTGGGTCCTCTGCGTGGGAGCCCAGTATTCAACCTCTGAGCCATGCCGGTGCTTGAAACTGCTTTGCAAAAAGGTCCTATACAGGCTTCATGTCGGGAAGGAACCAACATTAGCATATGCAATATAGCGTGGTAGAAGAGTAAAATAAGCACCAAGCGTCGCACAACGCGAATTCTGTAACCAGGCGTCACACAATGCGAATTGCGCAATGAGTAGGTTGTTGAATGCTTCCAACACATTACAAAGGACTCTGCCATAATTCTTCATCGTCATCAGGCACAGCATCAACAAAGTGCGCATAATGTCTAAAAAAAACTACAATGATAAAACTACAATGATTTATAGCGCAGTGGGTTCCTCGCAAGTGCACTTGTATTGGTTGCCAAGGAAGCCCATAAGCGCATGATCGACTTCCTCGGGGTCTCAGTAAAATTACACTGATTTATAGCGTAGTGGGTTCCTCGCAAGTGCACTTGTGTTGGTTGCCAAGGAAGCCCATAAGCGCATGATCCATTTCCTTGGGGCCTCAATGAAGTTCTTCGCCCCCCCCCCCCGTCTCTCTCCCACGTCAACCTATGTTATACAGCATGACAGGAGAGGGAAATAACGACCGGCCGTCACCCAATGCAAATTACATGACTGGTGGGCCGTTTAAAGATTCCAACCCATTACAAAGGGCTGAGCCTTAATTCTTCATCGTCATCAGTCGTCGTGTCAACAAAGTGCACATAATGCCTTACAGACGTGTAGCTGGTGCCTCGCTTCTCCGCGGAAGGACGAATAATGGCTTAGTAGGTGCTTCCCAACTTCACAGAAATTGTGATTTATGGCGTAGTGGGTACCTTTCTAGTGTACTTGTATTGTAGCCCCAAGAGAGCTTAACGGGCTCTAGAAACGCCGCTCTTCCAGCTTTCGCTGTGACTGTGCTGCGGTTTCAGCGCAGGCCTGGCGTTTTTTTTTAGTATATTTCCGAGTAAGTGGGGCTCAGGACGTCTAAATGCGGCCAATTCTAACAGGTAAAGAGATGTTCGTGTCGTTTCGATCCAACCTTTATACGGAAAATGCCTCAGAGCATCCAAGTGCCTGATGTGTTCTTCGAGTGGCAGAGATGGAATTAAAAATAAAGTATATATAAACAGCAAAGTGTAAGCGTCGTACGTAGAGCGTGTTAGAGCGCAGGTAGACAGGGCGGCTTTTGGATGAGCGCGAATGAATTATATACCCCGTGCTGGCATTTAATGGACCGAAGTTCCTAAGCTCTTCGATTTCAGGTGGGCATTGCGCGCTTCGAGAACCGGCGTTCTTGTGAGTGGCGGGGGATTTCGCTATAATCACCTATCTAACATTCGTTCAAAGGACGCAGAGTTTCTATACACCATACCTTCTTTCATGCTTGCAGGCACTTGTCTCACAACCCTATTGGATCTGTCGCTGCGGAGGCGTTTCGCGGTCTTACGGCGCTGGAAACGCTGTAAGTGAGATTTATCATAATAAAACTTTTCGAATGACTTGGTGTTTGATGAATTGGTGCATCGTAACAAAACGTATAAACTGCCTAAACCAACGAGCACGCAGACACAAAAACTCCACTTGTCTGTGTCTGGTCTATGTGGTCGTTAGTTTGCGCAGTTCATACGCGCTCGCGCGCGCGTGCGTCTGTGTGTGTGTGTGTGCGTCTGTGTGTGTGTGTGTGTGTGTGTGTGTGTGTGCGTGTGTGCGTGCGCGTGTGCGTGTGTGTGTGTGTGTGTGTGTGTGTGTGTGTGTGTGTGTGTGTGTGTGTGTTTTACGAATGTTCGTTCAGTCCAAAAAATTGCGGTCTGTTCATTTCGAGAGAGTTACGCTGTGTATCAAGTAAAGGTTGCTGAATTCGCGGCGTAATGGCAACGATAATAATCAGCATCATGATTATTAGTTTCAAAGTATGTTTAAATAGGATCAAGAATAAAATGAGCGAGGAATGGCAGTTGCCAGCCTGCTCCCATCAGAAATGGCAGGAACGCCTGCTGGAGCGTAATTATGAACGGAGCAAGCCAGAAACGTAAAAGCTGTACAGGAACATGAGAATACAAAAAAAATAGAGAAAGTAATGAAAGAAGATAACTGATCACGAATACCGGACTAAAATAACGGCAAATGATAAAGTGCGGCTCTAGAAACCGAAAAAAATATATATAAGGAAATGTGCTATAATTGAATACTATCTTTAAAATATACACGGCGTTTTGTACAATAGATAATTTTTATAATAGTAAGGCACCTGTCGTCTTCACAGAAAAATTCCACGTGGAGAAACTATTCGCCGCTACTAAGGCTACAGTTACACTGAAAATACTAATTAATCAAATATTGGTAATTAGCTTTTTTAATCATCAACCCCTGACGGGAGGTGCTTACACGGATAAGTTGTAAGGCGTTAGAATCTGTGACGACCCATTTTTTTTTTCTCGTGGAGGGGGGGGGGGGTAAATAAATAAAAAATCGCGCGTAATCTGAAATATTCATCATCAAATTGCAAGGCCCCGCTCCCGTTGATTTGGAAAGCGAGCACGCCGAAAGCTTAGAACAGGCTTAGAAAGACATGCTGCTGGGCAACTTGGTTCATGGTTGATGCGGAGCAATATAGCGCTAATGAAACGGGCACGCAATCAAGCACCTGTCCCGTGTGTATCCTGCTTGCGTCCCCGTTTCATCACTGCCCCTTTGTTCAGCATTCAGAACAGGCGGCTGCTGCATCGCGTAAATTTGAGACGCGCCGTGACGGTAAGCGACAAAATTAGTACGAAGGCGCGTCGCTGCAGTATCTTAATTGCCATGGCACGTGGCAGGACTTGCCATTTGCGCAAGCCGATCACCTTACCGTTGCGCGTGATAATAGGTGCTTATCACCTTCTATCGCACTGTCCGCGATTACCAACTGCACCATAACTGTTTCACTACGCGTAGCGTGAAACTTGGCGGCAGCCATTACGGAGCACCTTCTTTCAAGTATTGTGACAGGGTGAACCGTGCTTTGCGCCCATACATATGAAAAAAAAAAAAAAGATAAGCCCCACAAATAACGCAGATTGGATACGCTGTCTACATGTAGGAAGATCTGTCGTTTTCCATGACCAGATTCTGTTGCCCACTGCCTCTTTTCTTTTCATTCTTTTGTGATTTCTTCGACGCGGGGCGTTCTCGTCTGCACGCATGGTGGCTTCTTCTTCCGCGCTCGCGGTGCGCTCGGTTTCAACATCGCCTGGATCGGGGCCCCGAAATTCAATCGTGAACGAGATTTTTTCTAATTTCTCGAAAAAAATGGCATTTAACAGATTGTTAATCCCTACAACATTTACTTTTAAACAACTGCCCTGAATTTGATAAAGAGCTAATTTTGCTGCATGCTTATTGGTAACTTCATGATGCAAGTTATTATGCAAGAGAAGAGTAGTAGCAGGAGCCGTACCTAAGCACCAACATCTCCTTAAACGCATCTAATTAAAAGAAAAACAAGCTTTGTTAATAATCTCTTTGATGTAGCTTCAGAAGCGGTAAAGCGCTTCCACATCGACGTAGAATTTGTTTGCAGGGACAACAGGTGCAAAAAGTATTAAAGACACCTTATACGTGGCAAATTCCATTTCAAGTGTAACAGGTGATTTTTCGACCATGTCCGAACCTGCTCAAAAAGTCATGCTACGATGTCTGCACCTGTGAAGTAATTAGTTAAAGCTCCCTAATAGCCTCTGAAAATTCGATGAACGAGCAGGTTATTCTCTCGTGGCGTTTCCCGTCTTTACCAGCCACAAGTGGTGATGGTGCTCGACTGCTGACCCGAAGTTCGCGGGATAGAATACCGGCCGCGGCGACCGCAGGTCGTCGAAATTTCCGGCCCTCTCTCGATCTCCACTGCTGCGTCTCTCATAATCATATCGTTGTTTTGGGACTTCAAACCCCAGCAATTATTATTATTTCCAGCGAAAATCATTTAAGGCCTTACTGAACTTTTTGCGTGCCAGTGGCCTATTGAATAGGCTTTAGTACTCCCGCTCTACAGCTTCCTTTTGTTTATATTTATTTTATCGCCCGCCTGCTGTCCTCTCCGCTTTCCTTTCCATCTTTCTTTCCCTTTCCCCCTCCCCTTTGTGTAGGGTAGCGAACCGGACGCTACTATTCTGGTTAACCTCCCTGCCTTTCTCTCGTTTTATTATCTCTCTCTCTCTCTCTCTCTCTCCCGTTTTTTGGCAAAACTCGGAACGCCAGCGTTCTGGTCACGCGACGTGATGAGGAAATAGAAGCTCTCGATTGTTCCATATACGAGGGATATAAGTAATGAACAGCATTCCACGCTGGTTTTGCCGCCCCGCCACGGTGGTCTAGTGGTTATGGCGCTCGACCGCTGACCCGAAGGTCGCGGGATCGAATCCCGGCCGCGGCGGCTGCACTTTTCGATGGAGGCGAAAATGTCTGTGGCCCGTGTACTTAGATTTAGGTGCACGTTAAAGAACCCCAGGTGGCCAAAATTTCCGGAGCCCTCCACTACGGCGTCTCTCATAATCATATCGTGGTTTTGGGACGCTAAACCCCTAATATTGTTATTATTACTAGTTGTGCCATTCAGTTCCACGTCCGTTCTGCATTGTATCGCATGACTCCTGTACTCCTCCTATTGAAAGGAAATAAATTGATTGATTGATTGATTGATTGACTATCGCGCGCGAGCGACTGGTCTCACTCCGTTTTGTGCGTTTTCGACTGCGCAGTCGGAGAGATCAGCGTGTAGCCAAAAAGCACAAAATCCTGATAGGCTCAGCTCTTTGAGCTGACATTGTCCACGTGTTTTATGTAGAAACAAGTGGCGAAGAGGAGATAGCTCATGTAGGAAGGGTAGCGGAAGCGATAGGGAAACCACTCTCTCGTCTTTTGAACTTGGAGTGGTTTATGGGCCATTTGAGAGATACTTTACGGGAAAAAAATGTTTGTAACGCCATGATGGCGCGGTAAACATTGTTCCCAGGACGAAGCCGTCTCGTGCAAAATAAACCATGCCGGATATTTTATTCGTTCTATTACTGCTAAACGTTTCTTTCAATAATCTGAAAGTGCCAGTCTTTCATGAGTATAGTTTACTCATTTTCTTTTCATTTGTATTTTTATCATGAAAGAAACATATCATAAAAGAGAGTATTTTTAACGTTTAAATGAAAGCAAGAACTGATTATTTTATGAGATATGTGCTACAATTATGCGCGTGTAGGTCAATTTATAGTAGGGGATAAAAATATTGAGGGAACAAATGGAATGCGAGAATAAAGATATGTTCTGACAAAAGTGCGACAAAGTCCAGAAAAAGAAAGCCTTTTGATCCATAGTGCGGCTTCATTTTTGCAATCTAGGCTTCCGAATAAAAATATGGCCTGCAGATCATTATGTAGTACACTTTGTTCGCAACCGAAAGGGAAAAGCTTTAACAGAGTAATTCTTGTTGTAAGCGAGAAAAGAAATCCTTTAGATGATTAACCAGAGGGTTCCGCAAAATACATGATCGCTCTGCTTCGCAGGATGCCAGCGCGTGCCTCTCAAAGGGGTCACGAGCTACTTTTTCCAGTAGTCATCGAATGATCTTGCTATCGGAGTTTATTTCCTCACGAATCGATTGCCGCAAGAACATCTCGAGTCCGTCAAGACCGAGCGGAGTTACGGGGATTTGGCGCGCTTTTAAGCATTTTCGCTCTCCCCTCGTTCAGAGGAGCGCGCTGAAACCTACAGAAGGAGGGATGACGCGAAGGGGAGAAGTTACGTCAGCGCGCGTCATGAGCCTCAACGGGATGTGTAGCTCGAGCAGCAACTGTGAACTTCGATTTTGAGGGTGCGGACGCAATCGCTGGCGCGCGCTATCTCGGCAGGCATCAGCAGACGGCTCGTATACCCTTCAACGGGCTTCACTCCCAAAGCGAAGGGACTGTGCGAAATTCGCTTCTCTCCCTGGAGCGGCCGTATTCTCTTTAAACCAGCGTTTTGTAGAGTTACGCGAGACAGAATCCAAAAGAGTTAGCTGCCAGCCTTTATTCGTATAACACCTTGATGATTTTTTTTCATGACTCGTGTTGACACCGATGCCGCAGGGTGCGACGCAGAAGGTTATTTTTTGCTTGTGATGAGGTTTCTAAGGCTTTCGCCTTAAAACCAAACAAACAAACAAACAAACAAAATCCATTTAACAATTTCGCTCCTATAGTTCATGCGTGAATTTTGTAAATGATGGCCCCTCAGCGGCTACAGAAGGTCCAGTAACGTTTATCGAGTATTAGGCTCATGAAGTTGAGATGAAGGTGTTATCGAACACGGGGACGTCTCCTTGCTCTGCGTGTACTGTGTCTTGGTGCTCTGTGTCAGTTTTTTCTTTCTCATTATTCAAGACGTGTGTCCCTTTCACTAAAATATTTTCAGCCTGCTACTATTTCTCTATTTAAATGGTTATCAAACATAAACAACGAATAAGAGAACAGCAATTTGGCATAAATGTACATCTTGATAGAATGGTAGCTTGGGCTGGTTTGGTGATTCAATATCGACATGTTTGCACATCGCAAATCGAACGAGGACAGAGGAGAACACACAACGCAGGTGTTGCAGCGCCTGTGTTATGTCCTCGTTCAATTTGCTTTGTGCACACATGTCGAAATGTATATCGTTTTCTATTATACGTATAGCCTCCTACGCTTACACTGCACTTCCCTTGAACCACAGAGACCTGAGGAGCTGTTCGCTGACAGACATACAAGAGGACTTGTTCGTTCATCCGAAGAACCTCACTCATTTGTGAGTTCTGAGCACGCTTTTAACATTTCAGTAATATTAGTAGTAGTAGTAGTAGCAGTAGCAGTAGTAGTAGTAGTAGTAGTAGTAGTAGTAGTAGTAGTAGTAGTAGTAGTAGTAGTAGTAGTAGCAGTAGTAGTAGTAGTAGTAGCAGCAGTAGTAGTAGTAGTAGTAGTAGTAGTAGTACGCGTTTGTGTGAAAACTAGTTGGAGGCAAAAAAGAGCGCAATGCGTATTATAAATCCATGCAAGAAAAAAAAACGGGGCAGTCATTGCAGAGGTCATGCTTGCGGAAATTTAGCAGTGCGTATCGAAACCAAAATGTCGTCTGGGCATGTACACATATGATGGCATGCCTTAGGATCATGTTATGTGGTTAAAAAGTTATATAACAAAAAGAAGTTTCACTGGCTGTCTAAACTCGTCATATTTTGACCGAAAACCACTGGTTTATTTTTCTATGTCTTTCTTTTTTTTAGGTGGCTCGATGGCAACAACATTGAGACCCTTCGACCACGTGCCTTCTCGCCTCTAAGTCGTCTCCAGGTTCTGTAAGTCACATACCAGCAACGCTTTTCTGAAAAAGTTTATAAATGTTTACTGGAGCGATATTTTTCCAGGAACCTGGAAATCCAGACTTCGACAGTTTTTTTTATATTATCTATACTTAATTGTGAACAACCTTAAAGGGGTACTGACACCAATTTTCGAAGCTCAGTTTACTCTGCCATTCAAATCTGCATACAGGCTCAGTGTGAAGCTCAGTAAACGCTAATGCTACATTCGACTGGTCGTTTTCGAGCGCTCCGCAGACGCTGAAAAAATTAGGTAATAGCAACTAACCATCGCTACTAACATTATCGGGTCAAAACATGATCAGGAAGGAGAAAGATGACTTGCATACCTGCTTGTTCTCGTTGAAAAGGTTTAAAGCTGTTGAATTCAACAGTTTCAAACACAGTCAGAGCGCTCTCAAACGACCAGTCGAATGTACCATAAGATAATTTATTTTGACGTTAAAGTCGATTTTCGCATGGCGCACCTACTGACATCGACACTATCGTGACGTCAAACTACAGTGTCAATTTTGGTGATTTCACGCACTAGTATAGCTAGTTGTGACGATGTCAGGTACCAAAAGATTCGAAATGGCCGCTTCTGCGTCACCAATGGAGCCAAGGAGCGGAGCGGCCGTGGAAACGTCATGATATCTTGCGCGAGCGCCTGACAAGCAATTGATACCGTGTTGTGACATCAGGCTACAGTAGGAACCGAAACTAGCTTTTAGAAACACACTGTAATTAATTTTTCAGGGTGCACTCAGGCTTAACAGTACAAATTCTAGGCTATAGAAGGCTTGGCCTTTCAATTGGCGGAAAAAGCAAAAAAAGACTGCAGATTTCTGTGTCAGTACCCCTTTAAAATTTAGTAGAGTGGAATATGGGTCGAGAGGTTACAATGTGACATAAGAGCTCTTCGCTGACTGCTTCGCATAACATCAATATTCACAACGCATGAGAGCTGCCAGATTTTTTCACTGAGCTTTCTTTTAATTTCGTCAAAATCTAAGGCTGTATAACGACGACATCTGTCGAATATAGGTTAGTGATTTGTAAGTCTTCGTTCAAGGCTTTCTTTTTTTATACGGACGGCCCGCATTGCCACTGTGTAACAAAAATAGTGGACCTACCGTTGGGCTTGGTTCTCATTATCTAACGCATTTCTAGGTCTCTGACAAGAAACAAGCTTGTGCGCCTCTCAGCGCATGACTTCACTGGCCTTGTGTCTCTTCGAACACTGTAAGTTGAATCGGTAACTTTGACGAGCTTTTCCGAGTGTTACTAATGAATGAATGAATGAATGAATGAACCCTAATTTCCAGAACACCATTCCTGTACTAGGCCCAGTTGTATACTTAAAGTACCAAAGTACTTTTTTTTTTCTCTGACAAAATTTTTATTTTCTAATTCAATCTTCACGTGTGAAGTCCTAATGAGCAAAAGGGTGTTAACAACCCAGCAAACAAGAAAAAGAAATTATATCCTTTTTTTTCTAACAGTTTATGTTTCTGTAATTCACTGCTTCCTCAAGACTAGTCCATTTTAAACTGCGTTTGTTCTATTAATGTTTAACATCGCAGTAGAGACAAGTTAAAAAAAAATAAACAGCAAGAGAAGCTGATTACACGGAAAAAGTTACGAGATAAAGAGCTATTTTAATCTGTTAAATGAATTAAATAAAAATGCGACGCGGAACGAATGAATTTTCATTGTCCGCCTATGTGGTACAGTGGTTACGGTAGTCGGCTGCTGACGCGAAAGTTGCGGGCAGGATCCCGGTCGGGGTGGTGGCGTTTCAATGGAGGCGCAATTCTAGAGGACCGTGTACTGTGCGAGGTTAGTGCATGTTAAAGAACACCAGATAGCCGAAATTTTCGTAGCCTTCCACTACGGCGTGCCTCATATTCATACGATGGTTTCGGCATGTAAAACGCTATATATTATTATTAATGACGTTTTTGAGCGACACTATGTATATCATATGGGAACAAAGTGCATACCTTTCCTTAGTACAGTTTTAAAAAAAATCAGCGTGCTTTCAGCTGGAAAGATTTTATCCTGAAAATATAAAATGACGTTCTTAGCATTCGAGAGATCTATGAGGTAGTTCTTCAAAAGATCTCCTTTTTCTTTTTCCGGAGCTTTGCTGGTGATCTTAGCGGTAACAGGGTCAAAGCAACAAATGTGGAAGAAGTTGATGTGCTGTGTGTTGCTTATGATAAATGACATTCAAGTGTTTGCATAACAAGGCGCTAAGAATGTTGCTTGCAGGGAGAGTAGAACATTTTACTACTCAGCTGCTACTACTCCTCGCCAGTTGGGGCATGTTCTCAATTGCATTCTAAACCATGTAGGGTTTTGCGGCTGCGGTTAGCCCTGAACCCTTAATAAGAGATGAGGCCCAGACACAAAGAGGCACATCTTTACTGCATCGAGCCTCGGCCGCAACTGCCCGCTGCCAGCGGCTGCCGCGTGACACGAGCGCACACGCGATCGTCGTCGTCTTCTACGCGCTCACAGCTGCCGAGCGCCCCCATAACCAAAGCATCCGGGTATTTGGTACACTAAAAGTGCAAATGCGAACAGACAGACAGTCTGCTAAAAAAACCAATATTTTACAACTGCAAAAACAGCATTCTACTATATGAGCAACAGACATAGTTCTATGAATATAAAATGCGATATTAGTAGAGCAAGTTAAGGTTTGACGTTATTTTATAACAAAAAATGTAGCAGTTGATGCGATTGACATTTGGCTGTTATCTATTGGAAGCTCGTAGTGCAAATTGATTCAGTAATCCTAAATAATAACGACTCGCAGCAAAAGAACAGTTTATGAATACTTTTTGCCCCATATATGAGCAATATATTGCTCATATATATTGCTCAATATATTGCTCATATATATTGCTCAATATATAGCTCATATATTCCTTTGCATATTCGAATTTTGGAACGCGCAAATTAATGAAATTACACTTTTCCACTAAACAGTGAGAGAGCATTTTGTGTGTCTATGAAGCCTGTCAACATGATTTCCTGGAATAACAAGCAAATCCGAATATATTTACGTCAATCATTTTTTCGGAGGTTTCAGAGCAACAGACTGAAAATGAAGGAGAGTTAAAGACCAAGAAACAAAATTAGCGCTAAATATTTCCAGCTGCAAAATATGCTGAACAAGAAGTACTCAGAAAGGGTCGACGCTCAAAGAGATATTGCAAATAAGCTATCCTTCAGCGAAAACTCAGCTATCACGGAAAAAAATAAATAAAAGAAGACCCTAAATCATCATCATCAGCATCGAAATCATTCTCCTCCTCAGTCTATTTTATCTTCCCTGCAGAACGAATGTCTCTTTCGATGATCGCCGATTTACCCCATTTTGTGCAAGTTGATTGCATTTTATTCCTTCCAGCGCCTTCATTTCATCACGTCATCTAACTCCCTGACGTCCTCGGTGGCGTTTGCCATCCCTTGGTTGAGGCTTGTGTCGCAATTTTCTTCTTTCTTTTCTTTCCCACCATGCATCGTCGGTTCTCACGAAGCCCCATTCCAGCTGTCGCCAAGATCGGACACTCAGCTAGAAAGATGGAAATGAAAGTAACGCAATCACCGCATTCCCCAGCGAAACGGTGATAAGCGAAACCTAATTTGGTGTTTCCAAAACGTCTTCGCTCACTTCTTCCGAAATCGTCAACTTGATTCATTCAGCGGTCCTCGCTAAATGGCATCTCACCCCCTACCCCCCCCCCCCCCCCCCCACACACACACAAACCTTCACGGTTTTATTGTCTTCGTCTCTCACTCACTTGCTGCTTCCGTTCCCGACTTGATCGCCACTTCAACGAAATTTGGTGCTCCTCGATTAACACGCACGTTTTCATACGCTGAAAAAGCAAAATAGCGGTACCTTCGGACACATCGGGCAAACGCCCTGGTATCTCCCTCGCGTGGCGTCTTTGTTTGCAATGAATATACCCAAATGAAACTATTCTTTTCGCTAGGTTTTTCATACGGTGTTGCGCATCGGCACGTTGTGCTGAAGACACTGGCGGTAGTGACGCTGGTAACATAGTGAGAGCGCAGCGGCGAAGCTCACTATCAGACCCATGTCCCGGTGTCACGGGGAAATCAGACCCATGTCGCCGGGAAAGGCCTTTCCCGGCGACACACTGACGCCAACATACTTTGAAGCCTAGGCAACGAATAGTAAAGAATCGATCGTAAGCAGGGACTCAGCAAGCAGGAAGTGCACTTATGTGGCGGCAGATGGATGTTACGCTCTTGCGTTCCATAGGGGATCGAAACACGTGATGTACACATTCTAGTAGCATTTAGCTTCCGGTTCTTTCTTCTAAACTTGCCCACTTCTCTGTAGCGGACTTCTGCTTCTCCGTAGCAGGTTTACTTCTTCATTTCTCTGTAGCGGACTTGCCTACTTCTCTGTAACATCCAAAGGTAAGACACACAACACATATACACAGCGCTAACTTTCAACAATAATTCGACAATACACGTTAGCGCTGCGTATGTGTGTTGTGTGTCTTTCACTTCGTCCTGTCTTGGATACGCGATACCTTTGGATGCTATGAATCACCAACAACCCCGCCGTGCAACCTTTCTCTGTAGCATCTGTGTTCCAGTCTTTCAATATTCGCCTATAAATATGCTTCTTTATTCGGTCACCTTCAAAGTGACATGCGCCTACAGACCGCAGGCAACAAGTGGCGAAATGACCCTCAACAAGTGGCCCTCAACAAGTGGCCCTCAACATCTGTATTTGTCAAAATCTGATGTTGAAATAAAAAAAATGAATGAATGAATGAAAGTATCTTCAAGTACTACTCACTGCTACATACCCAAATTGTACAGTGACCTAAGTTGTTGTTCACATTCCAAAACAGCGCCAGCCATCAGCCGAAAATATAGTGACCAGGCAAGAAAACCGCTAGCCTGCTAGAATCGGACGAACGACATCTATACCTACGGCGTAGATACGTTTTCACGCTTACAGGCAGCTCGCAAGACTCGGTTGTTCAAGTGGCCGTAACGTGTAGCGTTATTTGTCTATTCAGTCAAAAAATAAATTGGTTGGTCCGTCCTTTTGTTGTCGAATTATGAAGCTCGATCCCGAAGAAAGTGCAATGCAGGGTCCACCGACGGTGGGGGTAAAGCGCGCTTCTCACCTAATATGAAAATGGATCGATTTGGGAAAATAGCCCATTACTGGTTGTCGCCGCTGGAGCCCCACCCCCGGACAGCTCTTCATGTTCATTCGTCCGACGGAGCCGGCGGGCGCGTTTCATCCCTGTTTGAGCCGCGGCCGTCTGCAGGCTTCGCAAGCTTTCGCTCACACATAGAACATACGGCACGCAAGGCGATGTTATAGATTTTGACTTTATGCGGAACATGACGGCGACGGCGCAAATGCATTTCAAGTGTCTATTTAATTGCTATCGCAACAGAAGAGAAAAGAAACAAAGACCGAGAGCGAGGCACGTCTGCTGGTAATGTCGCCCTTTTTCTGACAGATAACACCGGGGAAAATGAGGTAACCGTACTGAATGTTAGCTCAACATTAATTTGGCGCGGGAAATGCACGGTACAAAGTTAGAATCATTGTAATGACTGGGGTAAGCTTCGTGAGAAGGACAATATGACGTGGAAACATACTGCCGCTAGACCTAATGGCGGAACATCTTATTCGAGAGAGAGAGAGAGAGAGACAAAGACAAAGAAAGGCATGGAGATTAACCAGGTAGTATCCCGGTTTGCTAGCCTACGAGGGCGAAAGGAAAGGGGAGAAAAATAATAGAGGAAATTATTGACCAGCGAATGTGAATGTGCGTCCCGAAGACCGATATGAATAATAACAGGAGACGGTTCTATTGGCTCTACTTCAGGAAAAAAAAGCAAATAAGTAGTCTCGGTTCTCGTGTTCTGTATTCATCGGCGTATTATTAAGAAAAAGGAAATCATAATAAAAGAAAGAAAATGACGTCTTTTTGTTATCACATGGCGATGAGAAATATGCGATAAGAAAACTGTTTCCTCGTCTCCTTCAGCAGAAGTAAAAAAAAAGATAATAAAAGCGCCACTTACTGAAAAACGAGTAATAGTTGAAACGTCTCACTGGAGCAAGAATATGCGCACGGCAGCTTTGATGTTATCCCAAATTGTTCTTTTATTGCGATAGCGATTTTATGGAGAGTCTCGGCTGGAAAATGTCCGTCCCCGTCGCCGCCGACGCCGTCATTCACCGTATATGTATAAGTATGTATATATATAGAAAAGCCACAAACAAATATATTTCAGAAATACTTTCCGACGCGCGGAATTGAACGGGTGACCTCTCGCTTTGCAGTCCGCCGCGTTCGACGTTAGGCCACGACAGAACTGTCTTTCGGCCTGCTAACGGCGAGCTATTTACATACACCATGTACTTCAGCATGCTTTCTTAGTTGCCACATAGATGGCGCGATGTGCGCGCGTGTGGCGCGCTTTAAAGATCGTCGCCCCGCTCCTGCGAATGCCGTTGCTCTTCGCCCTACAGCGCATTGTCGCCTACGTGCGCTTATCTCGAGGAAGGAAGGGGGTGGTGGAGCGGGGGGTTGTATGTCTTGTGCTTTCCCCGCGAAGTCCGCGCTGAAGTCACAGAGCGTACGAAGGTCACTTCTCTCTTTGCAGCGGCCGCGTTTGAGAAAGGAGCGCGCTGTTCAAAGAGAAATAAGTAACAACTGTGACAATTAGTTCGCACTCGTCCTGTGTGTACCTGTTCGTTCGTTTCGTGGGCCGTGCTTTATGTTTGAGCAGTGCGCTTCAAGTGCCGAGCTGTGGCGCATTAGTTCGCGCTCGTCCTGTGTGCGTTGTTTTCGTGCGTCCTTTGGGCTCGAGCGACGCACTGGCAATTTCGAGCTGCTTTCCGTTCTTCGCGTTGCATTCCAATTTATTGCTATCGCATTCATTGCTTCGCCGTTGCGGCGAAACTGTGACTTTTTTTTCATTTGTTCATGATGTAGGCTTGTAGAAGGGATCTCGCAGGAACGGGTTCAATCTTAGTTCAACTTTTTCAATCTTAGCAAGGTTGAAGTGATAATGCAGCATTTAAAATACTAAAAAAAAGAATGACCCGCTTTAAACATATTAAAAAACGAAAGACTTAAATGTAATAACTTATTCAGAAAATGATACAGAGAGACCAGAGCACGCAAATTCAGAGGAATTTCCATAAACAGCACGCCCAGAGAGATATATGCCGCCTGAAAGAATGCACCGAGCAAGGTATATAATTACATGGTTTTATCTCACGGAAGCAACAAAAAAATAGTGTACGCAAAGGTATCGGTATAGGCTTATAGAAGCGTCAGATTGTGTATGGTAAGCAGCGTGGAAAGTGCGTGGTAGTGATGCATCGAAGACGGGTCGGCGAAGAAAATGTACAGGGTGTCTTTGACGGGCGACAAGACGGTTGACGTTACGCAAAACTTTCAACATTCCTGCATCGCGACCCACTTAGACTGACGATGAGCTTATATCAGGGGCCTTGTCAGAACTTTTTGCGAGGGGTTCAACCATAATTCATATTTGTTCGTACGTGCGTTTGTATGTGTGCGTGTATATATGTACACATGCAAAATTTAAAAAAAATCTCAAGGGGTGGCGCGGTTGAAGCCCCCCCCCCCCCTTCCCCCGTGCCATGCCAATGGCTTAGATCATTTGAACACGGATTTCGTTTAGTTCAAACTGCACCCCCCCCCCTGGAAATTTTTCTAGTTTGCGTGTGTATGTGGTGTGCATGCACACACACACACACACATACATACAACACACGCACGAATGTACATAAAATCTGGAGTTGAACCCCCCCGTCACCACCCTCCCCCAACCACGCCAGATGTCAGGCTACGCCCCTGCTCGTTTGGGTTCCCGCTCGCAAATATCGATCGCAAATCGTTCTCGTTGGCAAATAGTTGCTTAAAACGAGCTTGAGTTTGTGCCCGCGCGTGATAGAAAACTACTGTACTGAAGCATGTATGGAGTAGTCTGATAGGTTCGCATATTTACTTTTCGCAGCACTTAGATACGTTCATCCTTCATAATTGGTCATTAGAGCACACTTTCTTCAATTTCCAAAATATTCAATACCTTATGTTAAGTGTTCAAGATAAATATCGAGCTAGTTGATCGACGGTCCCAGAGCATAGAGCAATTGTGGCTGGAAAAAAAAAATGCCCGTGCCGTGTGTCTGTCTTCGATCGTCCTTGTTCTCTAGAGAAGATTTTCTTTCACCCGTACGGTGGTCTAGTGGTTATGGTGCTCGACTGCTGACCTGAAGGTTGCGGGATCGAATCCCGGCTCCGGCGGCGGCATTTTGATGGAGGCGTATTGCTAGGGGCCCGTGTACTTAGGCTTAGGTGCACGTGAAAGAACCTCAGGTGGTTGAAATTTTCGGAGCCCTCCACTACGGCGTCCCTCATAATCATATCGTCGTTTTGGGTTGTAAAGCGCCAACAATTTTTCTTCTTATTAGGATTTTCTTTTACTCTCGCCTTCACGTTTACAACAGGCACATATAATCGTGACCTTAGTTATCACCTGTCGGTGCGTTCAGTGGCCAGCGCAGGGACTGCCGTATTGGTGCCGTAACAGCTGAAGGCGAGCGAACAGCGGCAGCAAGCATGCGAAAGGACAGGCTGAAGAACACTGTGGTAGTCTTTCGTTACCCCTGCTCCTGCAGTTAGTGTCAAAAATATGACTGACACGTGCAAGCGCAAAGAATGCGTAACTCTTCCAACACCAGTCGGATTAAGTGCAGTGAATCTCAGCTCCAGTAAGGAGCTGTCGGCGACTCCCGAGCCTGGCAGCGAAATCGATGACGCGGAAAATGACCACAGAACCACGGGTGAGCGAACGCGGCAACCACGCGATGAGGAGGGGCCACAATGAGCGCTATTACAATTGTTTCTGTCGGTCCTTGTGCCACTTGTCGCAGCACCGGCATACTATATCCTCAGTAAGTGCTCCGAACTATGGAACTCGCCAGAGGGGCGCTAAACGGCTCTCATTTCTCATGCCAGTGTCGGCGATAACAGCCGCCGGGGGTATGGAGAAAGCGAGACGACATGAAAAGCGTAGACACTTCGTTCATTGTTTATACCATGTGCACAACATAAGTACGTTCAGCTTGTGGACAGTATTGCCTTGCGATGAAACATGTCATGGCGAATGTTCGTGTTAACGTTCCTCAAATTTCACTTCTTCTGCTCGTTAACAGAGTGTTTTGAAGAAATGCGTCCGAAAATTCTCAAAAGTAAAGGAAATGTATTATTTTTTTCGCTGCCTTCATAATTACATTATCTGTGAAGGCAGACAAGTTAAGATGACTAAAACATCAAGTACGACAGTAATTAAAACATTTAGGTTCACTAACGTTTAATTAGTGGAGACCGTATGCAGAATGACTAAACACCACTGCAGTTGTTGTGAACAGTGACCTCATTCTGGTCGCCTACTAATGGCGCCCATAGACATTTCGGTTTCTGTTCCGCCGGTGAATTGGGTAGAATTTGATTATTCCCGCAATAATTATCAGAGCTCGGTCTTTCGGAATCCCAAAGCGGCGATGGGCTCCTCTCAGGAAGGACTTAAGTGCTCCCATTTGACCCGACCGCCTATTTCCGCTAATTACGAAGTCAACTAACTTATTTCTTTAATTACTGCCTTAATCGAGGTCTCTAGTCATATAAACATGTGTGCCGTTACAGAAAGGTACCTATGAAAGCAGCGAGCACATATTCCATTTCTCTTATTTTCGACAATTTTTGGGCATATCTTGAAATACCCTGTATATAGGGTGCTCGTTTTGGCGCTTGTATCGCACGTGTAAAACTCCAGCGCGAGGTGCCTACACGCTGGCAAACATCAGTTATGTGTGCACTCTACGAGTACACACACCTTGTTTCTTGTTATTTGAGAGGTCCCGTCATGCACGGATGACACCTCGTATGCGCTGGTGGACTTAGCGAACTTCAAAAAAAAAGTTTACTTTTCTTGAGTTAAACAAAATTTCTCCAGGCACCCAATGCCGCATGGTATGGGGACGCGCTTAATATCCTGCCACTCACCGTAGGCGCTCAGACAATAACCGAAGAGCTTTGAGAGGCCAAGCTGTCGGACTCAGGCACGAAGATTCAGCGCAGCCAGATAGAACGAGCTCGGGAGATGGCCATAGCCCTTGGCTATACCTGGAATGAGGAGGCCGCCTACTTAGGGCGCACACAGCGTTTGCTCAGAACACTGCGTTCTCTCTCTCTCTCTTTCTTTTTTGTTTTTGTGCGAACGAGATAATGCAGAGAATCCTGACAAGGGGGCTGTGTTTTCTGAAGGGGAATGGGTATACAGTATAGGGAGCTCTCCACTGACGTGTTCTACGGATTTATGCGCACGTGCATTGTCCTCGATGTCACCGCTTCCGGCATACTTCCGGCGCTGAGATGCCATTCGCTCTAGAGATATCGCATATTGCTCCCGAAGGTAGACAGAGCTGCACGTCTGGTTCCCACGTGCCATCCCGCTGCGATTATTCGGGCGCGCTCGCGTGGAAAATCATCCCCATCGCTGCAGAGAAGCCAACCGTACGAGCCGCGCACGCGACGTCATTCCTCCTTTTGATCTCGCCACTGCCCGCGCTATCGCCTTTTAGATGTGAAGCATCTTATAGCTTGATACGGACATACGAGCGCTATGGGACGGGGACATAGACAAGAGGCACACAGGACAGGCGCTCACTTTCAACTGAGGTTTATTGAGCAGACATGTAAAATTTATACAAGCAACCAGCAAGGGCGATAACATTTGTGAATCATCCACCCGATAACAAAAGTGCCAATGACCTCACCAAAAAAACCGCGTCATGGCCACGCACCACGCCGAATCAAGTTCCTACCGCTCAAAGGCGTTAGAAAACGTCCGATATTGAAGACCACGACACACTTGCATGTAAAAATATATACCTAGAAAGACGCATGAGCACTCAAGAAACGTTAACATCAAAATCAGCAATCCTTAACATCGAAACCCAAAAGGAAGCAAGCGCCATAAAAACTAAACAGGCCGTCAACGAACCAGCCTAGCAATGTGGAAACAAACTACCCCACCATTCCGGACAAAAAAGGAAATGTGGGCTAGAGACACTGCACATATGCTGAACGGAACACCTGAAAAACCTAACCACGAGCCGCGTAAGTAAAATAAACAATTTTTTCACAACAGCATAAAAACCAAAAACAAAACTTGAACACAGATCCGAGTCAAAAACCATAAGAAAACAATAGGTCATTAACAATGCTTAAACAACAAGGAGCTGCGTCAAAAAACAGTGGAAAACGAAGTATTAAAAAATTACACGCTCAACCCTATAAACAAAGACAACAGCACAAAACATCTGCGCCAATGAATGGAAGCTTACAAATAACCTTCTAGGAAGGCGACTTCCTTGTCACAAAGTGCGATAGAAGGTACACTGATACACTTATCACCGGACTTGTGAATATGACACGCTTCCTTGTCTATGCTTCCTTGTATATGTCCCCGTCCCATAGCGCTCGTATGTCCGTATCAAGTATGAACCAACTTGCCCAAACACAAGTCTTGCTAAGACATCTTATAGCGGAGATCAATCCGGTCGTGGTAGTGGTGGTGGTGTGCGGCGTGACCACCCTTACTGCGCATGCGCAAGCCATCTCCGCACACCTCATCTCCCTCTCCACACCATCTCTCCACTCCCCTTTCCCTCTTCCCCTCCACCTCTCCCCTTACCTCTCCCGCTCCCTCTCTCCCCTTTCCCTCTCTCCCCCCCCTGCCCTCTCCACTCCGCCTCTGAAACGCGGGCTCTACATGCGGAAACGCTGCTTCGCATCGCCTCATGGTCCCCTTTAGCGGGAGATGGTGAGATTTTTGCTCCGTGGTTCGGCATATGCGACAGCTTCTTGCGGGAATGCATTTGTTCTTTTCGTGAGAGCTGGCTGATATCCTCGCGTGTTTTGCTTATGCTTGCTGTTCCAGGGCGTGAGTCCACGAGAGATAGAACACGCGTGTCCGCTCGATATTTTTGCTTTGTCTATTTTTTATATTTCAAACATTATTCGGGCATATTCAAAGAGCACGGAACCAAAATTTGCATTCCCGAAAAACGCTCCCAGCTCGCCAAAACAATATCTGAAGGTGGCGGCGCGGGCGTCCCGATATTGCTTGCCGCAATATTTTTTGCCGCGATCCCACGGCCGAATATAATGCCAACTACAACTGCTGTGTCGCAATTTTTTTTTCCGCTGGATTAATACGCATCGATGTGAATTACATCCATGCTTTCTTATGCTGTCCACAAAAAGAAACAAAGGAGGAGGAGGAATAAACTTTATTGTCAACCAGAAACAAAGCGTGAAAAAAAAGGAAAACACGGCCCAAATAAAAAAAACTTTCGCTGATATTGATCCGCCTTGGCGCATTATATATTTGACACAGAAAGCTTAAAAATGTGTCAAATCTAGCACAAAGCCTTTGCTATGTTCACCGATGGATTGCCTTCCTACAAACAGCGTGAGAAAAAAAGTTGATAAAAAAGGCCAGAATTTTCAGAAAGCTCATTTTCAAAAAATGAGATTAAAAAATCGGTCCCAATGTTAACAAAAATTGTGGATCGAAGACTGCTTATGTCACACAAAGCATGCTTTCAATATTATAAGTGCTCATTTCCTTTGTTCACAATACAGGGCGTTCAAATTTAAGCTTTGTCGTTTTACTAATGTTCAGCAGCGGGAGGTACGTGAAAAACACTTTTGCATATAAGCTATGTATGCAGGGGGACACAGAGTGACACAATAATTATCGCTGTCAGCCACCAAATTAATTAAGATTGAACAATGAAATGTTTAATTAGTGCTGCAAGCGGTCATGTTTGTATTGAAACGTTGGAGGCAGTCGCCTTTCTACACAGGTCCATTTCGAGGAATTTTTCTAGCATGTATGTGCCCCGAGATATGCCGCTGCAAAGTTTAATTGCGGTTGGCGTGATCACGCATGTAAGACAGTGAGCACTGGCGCGCAAAGCTCCTCCCCGATGTGCCGCGGCAGTTGCGTGCGGCGTTTAATCTGACAACGGGTCGAAGGCATAGGCAAAGATGATAACGGCTACCCTTTTGCTACCGCCTGGCCATAGCAAGCAATGACTGCTCGTCACATCAGGGAGGAACATCGCACCAGTGCTCACTGTCCCAGCGGCGGACTGCTGCCGACACGCCAGGTGTTAAAATGCGTCCGTCGAGTGCGTATTTAGCGTAGGTGCGAACGTATTCAATAAGAAGAGAGGCTAGCTGTGCTTAAATTCTACAAGAAGTTGTAGCTATTAGAAAGTTCTCCCTGCAATACTTTAGCGCTGGTTATCAACTTTGTTTTGAAAATGAAAGTTGCTTCTTTCTGTCGGCCCACTGCGGGTATACGTTTCTATAGTTACTCAATTTTTGAGCGAACGAAGCTGAACACGAACACCTTTACATAAACCCTCGCAATTTTTGCGGCAATTATACACGTTAAAGGAAAAGATATTGTATATGTGCGCAAGCATTTCTTTCCGCGTAACTAAGACATTTAAGCATTCCTTTACAACTACAGTATTAGACCATCTGTCCTGTTTGTAGAAACACACTGCCAGCATTGCAGTAAATTTGTTGCGAGTTGCGCAACGCTTTCTTTGCGGATGATGAAATCTCACTTTGTGATGATCACCGTGGTCTCATTTAGTAACAATCTTGATGATAAAATCTGATTTTGTGTTTAATACCACACTGAGATAAATGGCTCAATGATATGTCACAGTGTCAGAAGCCATCACAATTAACTGTGCAGGAAACTTCATCGGTCACTATAATGTTGCTGGGGTCCGGCATATTTGCGCAAGGTATACTCGTTGAGTCAGTATTTCACGCAAAATCTTTGTTTTGGCTAGACGTTCTGTGGGAAATATAAATGTTAACTTTATAACGGTTTCGACTGTGGGTTCCTGCAGCGAAGACGCACTGATACAAATTTCTGACACTGAAGTAACGTCACAACGGTACGTTACTTTTAACTGTAACGGTAGGTTACCGTTAAGTAACGGTACGTAACTTTTTTTCTGTAACGGTAACCGTATCGCGTTACCATTTTTTAAGGTAACGTAGGGCGGTAACACGTTCCTTTATTTCGTAAGCGTAACGAGTAACGCATTTAGTTACTTTTTTTTCAGTAACACTGGTTATGAGGGACGCCGTATTGGAGGAGGGATCCAGAAATTTCGACCGCCTGGGGTTTTAACGCCACCTAAATCTAAGTACACAGGCCCCAATCATTCTCGTCTTAGCCGAAAATGCGGCCACCGCGGTCGTTATTCGATCCCGCGAAGTTCGTATCAGTAGTCGAGCACCATAGCAACTATAGACCACCGCGGCGGATACAAACAAGCTCAAAAGCTGCACGTATCAAACTATCCACGCAATTTGCGTTCCTTCGGCCAACGCGCTCCTCAGTTTTATTGTGCACATAAATTCGGAGTGTGTGGTTTATTCTTTACGCACAGGAACCTGGCTTACAACAAGCTGTCTGACCTGACGGGAGCATTCACTGCCTTGGGAAGCCTGCGAACACTGTAAGCTTACCGCAATTCTTCACCTACAACATGTGGTTAATTAAGTGTAGAAGCATACAGAGTATATAAAACCATATACCGCAACAAATACGAGGTGACGTAGCTAAGGTAGCATGTTTTTTTAGACATATTTTTATATGTAGGCATGCGATCACAGTACGCATGCGTAGTATGGCGCCAGGACGTTACCATATAAACATTATGGTGGCACATAACAAAGAGAAAATGAAAAGAAAGCTTACGATGAAGCGTGCATAGCGTTCGCAAGCCAAGCATCTTTGAAGCCACTTCCTTCTTCACCGCTGGTCTTTCAGCGCCTCGCGTAGTGGCAATTTTACTTCGACAGAGGATGACAGGAAAGAGAAAAAAACCGGAATCCGCCAACCAGAGATACCCGCATGGGCGCGTGCGTGAGCCCAGGCGAAAAGTGTAAGCCGAGGCTGCAGCGCTTGTCCATCATTTAATGCGATCACGTGATTATGGTAGAATTCGCAGCATCCTCTTGCATTCCTTCTCTCTTTCGTGACAGAGTTGTGTATGAGCGTTAATTCCGTGACACTGCCTCCCATCTTATCTTTACTCCGTCACACGTAGGCACTTTGACAGCTCATATGTTAAAACGTAATGTTGGCCAAGTTCCCTGGAGTGCTTGGTTAGTTGGCGTAAAAGAAAAGAGTTAGACGAAAGGCAGAGACGATGTCAATACAGAAAATTGAACCAAAAGGTCGGAGGGCGCACGCGCAGTTGCTTCTTTGCTTTCTCATGTTCAGTTACGGCGGATAGGAAGAACGTTTACTCGTTTCTAGTAATGTGGTGTTAACTCTTCTCCGAAGTCGTCGTCTCGTCTCTGGTTTTTGTCAACTTAGCGCTGTTGCGCCAGACATACTATAAGACAGCGGCATCAAGCTCACTTTAGCTAGTGGGCCGCAGTCAGACACTTCAGTTATTCTCCTGCAAGAGCCGGGACCTTGAAGAAAATTGGTGCGGTGGTGGGGGGGGGGGGGGGGGGAGGAATAATGTCAGCTAAAGTTGCCATATGAGGGAAGGCATTTCCGATATATCTCATATATGGGTCATTCCTAAGTGGATTTGACGTCAAAAGCAAATCGACAACGATCACCACAATGAATGAAGCCTGAACGCCGGTTCTGAAACATGTTCCTCGCTTTATGTTCCTCGGTTATCTTTCAACACATGGTGACCGCATGGGAGCCTCACGAAAGAAAGGCTTGAGTCTAGTCACGTCTGCGTAGCTAACGAACATACTTATGAAAATAAAAAAAAATCTATCGGAAAAAGACAGTCATATGTGGGCCCGGCGGCTAGCGAAACGTGTGTGGACCACGTCTTTGAGACCCCTGCTATTAGAAAACGTGGGTAATAAAAATTCCTAAACGTATAGTCGAGTCGCATAACGTTACAATAAAGGCTGATTTACTTCACAAGTTTTCCCAAACCTTTTTGCCTTCAGTGTTAGATAGTACGCCACGATTCGAATGCCTGTTGAGCGAGAGATCTCCATTAATAAAAAAATATAATAAAACTAATAAAAACTTGAGGACGCTTGAGCTTAGCCTTCAGGAGTACAAAGCGATAGCGTGATCTGGTCCCATTCGCGTGGTCTCCTCATTCGCTTGCCTGGCTTCTCTTCTCCGTGGTCACTTCGACAGTGCCGCGAGGGAAAAAGATGTCTGTGCGCGTAACATTGACCGTTTCAAAACCCTCCTTGAATGCATGCCTGCTGTAAGTGCACTTGCGAATTGCCCACTACGTCATAAATCATCATATTGGGAATCACTGACGTATCGTCACGCGTCGGTATGGCCATACGCACCGTTGCACACTTTCTTGATGCTGTTGCTGATATTTATTATTAGTTATGCCGGATTGCTTTGTAATGGGTGGCCCTTTAAACGACCCACTCGTCGCGCCATTGACATGGTGTAACGCTCGGTGAAATTCTAGGCTTCTACCACGCAACACTACACCTGTTAACGGGACTCCTCGCGCGACATGACGCCTGTGTAAGCTTTTATTTATTTTTTTTTTCGAAGCAGTTTCGCCCAGCGGCGTGGATTCTGTGGTAAAACGGCTGTCTGCCTCGCAGAAGGCTTGGGTTTGAATCCCACTCGAGCCGAGGATTTTTATTCCATATTTATTTATTCGCATCTATGTCAATGTTTCGCTCACGAAAACGCCGATAGTTTTTTCTCACTACCAACGACGCCGACACCAGAATATCTGCGAAACGAGCGCGTTACCGCAATCCCGTTAATATATTGAATGTCGTGACGTAGTTGCAGCGGTGAAGAAACGAGCAGCCAAATCTGTAAAAATTGAATTATTTATCGGGCAACCTTGTGCCTGTCAAAAGAAACACTCAAAGTACGCGCAAGCAGCACTCTCGGTGCAATGATAGTGGCGAGCACGGTCGTCGGTCGTCGATAATTTGATCGTCGGGGCAACACGCCGGTTTCTGCGCATGCCTGATCGTACAACATTCCCGCGTTGTCGCTGGTGCTCGCGCGTTAGTTCTAAAATTAACTTCGTCACAAGCATCGTGCAGGCAGTCTGAGTGGACAATTCACAAACGCTCAAGGAGGTTTCACTGCATTCAGGCGTAGCATGAATGCAGTGCGCCTAGCGACAACACATGTCAGAGTTTTAAAGGACCCCACTCCGAATTAAAAGATGAGCGAGCGGTTTCTTTCTCGACTTCGCTACCCTACCTACAAGCGCTGTCTCCTCCTCGTCGCTTTTTTGCTTCATGAAACTCGTGGAAAATGTCTGCATTAAGCGTTGAGCTTATCAGGATTTCGCGCTTTTCGGCTACACGCCGCTATCTCCGCTTGCACAGTCGAAAACGCACAAAACGATTAGTTGATCGCGCATGACAGTCATGCCAGATAAGGCAGAAAGGGCGTGCGACTGCATGGTAAAGCAGGATAGGAGACAATTCACAACTGATATCCCTCGCATATGGGGGACCAATCGAGAGACTATTTGCTCATGACGTCACGTGAACGGACTGATGGCGTCACGAATTGCGCCGGGAATGAATAATGCACTCTTTCTTTGTAATTTCATTGCTTGTGTATAGGGGCCTTTAAAAGAGACAGCCGCTCGAAAAAAAAAAAGAAGAACTTGGGTCAGTACAACCTAATTTCAGCGCAGCGTAACAACAGATGTGGATTCGAAGCAAAATTTAATGAAACCCTTGTTTTGAATAGACACAAAAGCCAGTTGATGAGTGAATACAATGAAGCGTAGTTCATTACGAAATATAATCACTGTTGCATCAGCGAACAGTTCCTGACGCACTATTATTGTGAGCATAAATTTTTTGGATGAGGATATGTCATATGGCTCCTAACTTTCTTTTGTATTCCTTTTGACAGCCCTCCCACCTCTTCGCGCACGCGGGGAATTTGTTTCCTATTCCATTGTTTAGTCGCAGGGAAAAAGAAGATCCTTTGTTATTTCAGCGCTCTGCTTCGTGGTCCTACTTTTTATTAGTCCGCGAGTAGTACATGCCCTGCAATTCTGTAGCTTACATTACAACCTGTTTGCTCAGGTTGCACGCCTATTACAATAGTTCTTTCATAGCTGACATACTTGTTACTTTCCGCAGTGACCTGGAGGGCAACCGGCTCGACGTCATCCCTGACGACACATTCTGGCCTCTTACCAGCATCGAATCCTTGTAAGAATCTAGGCTGTTTTTGACACCGTCGTTTGCATGAAAAACTCTTTTGCCGCGCACCTGTGTTACCAGGCATAATATCTGCGCAGGGCTACCGATGGGTAGATTGAACGCCTAATCAGCATTCGCTACGCCATGGCTTCTATATATCGCTCGCCGAAATGACATCTTACGTCGAGGATACGTCATTTAGGGCGCAGTTTAGAGCCATTATTTCACGAATACGAACGCTGGAATATGTAGTAAGGGCCAGCTGCATTATTACTACATGTTTGACCCTGTGTTATCAGCGCAAAGTCAGACACGTGGACGTGGGAATTGACCGTAATGATCAATTAAGCTCTACGGGAGTTTTCCTAAGTCATTCTCACTTCTCAAGTGCACATACTGTAGCACCAATATAATGCCATTATTAAGCCTACTTATGGCTGCTGCAGTACGAAAGCCTCTCCTGCAGTACGACAGCCTCGCACAGGGACGTTCAATTTCCCGTCACGCTTTAGCTAACGCCACCTTATGGCCGTTTATTTTATCGCGCCATTTAATATTTCCCGGTGTTCGACGAGGCGTAGCGCGTACTGAGGGCATCGCGGATCGCAGCGACCTCATTCGACAAGAGTGGTCCCTACGCTTCACTAAAGGGGTCATTAACCACTTTTTGAAGTAATCATAGAATGACCTCGGAGTTTATTGTCACGCGAATCGATTGCCACAAGAATTTCTCGAATCTATCAAGAACGAGCGGGATTACATAGATTTGTCGCACGCTGCAATTGCTGTCTTTCTTCTCTCGTCCCGACGAGCGCTCTGTGGAATCTAAGCAGGAAGGGATGGCACGGGGAAAAGGAGTTACGTCAGCGCGCCTCATGATCTTGAACGCGCGTGATGAAACGCCATTGCTCTTTCCCGTTGTGATTCCTGTGCGCGAGTTTGCCTCACTGTGCAATGTTAGCAGACTATGGAACGCTGCGCCTGCACGTGGCGGCGCACCGTGGCAAGAAGCGCCTCTGATACAAATGCCGTAGTTGCTTTATGTCGGCTATTGCCTATTAGCATGCTACGTGCTATTGCAGTTCGACGACAAACAGCCGGCGCCGACAGCTCCGAAGAGAGCGAGGACGGGCTTCTGTATGAAAAGAGGGCGCCTGAAAAAAAAAAATGGTTTCTGAGTGACTGGACGTATTAACATGACAGCGGTTGATATAAGCTCGAGGCGTTCACTGTATTTGTGGACAAGAAGCAAGGATTAGATTGCTTGAACCACAGTCGGCACAGGCGTAGATAAGAGTACATCATAAAAAAACCGAAGCTTGTACGAAGAAATAAAAAAAGGCACAGTTTCACCGCAAGGGCGAAGCAATGAACGCGACAGCAAAAAATTGTAATGTTACACTAACTAAGGCAGCAGCCAACTATTGTGGATCCGATCTCTGGTAATTTACAAAACGCTGGTGCAAGGGAATAAGACCGCTCCAGGGAGAGAAGCGGTTTTCGTGCAGACTCTCGCCTCAACGCGAAGCGCTGAGAGCACAGCACGCAGAAGGGTATACGAGCCGTTTGCTAATGTCTGCCGAGACAGCACGGGCGCCAGCAATCGCGACCGCGGCCTTACGATCAAAGTTCACAGTTGCTGCTCGAGCGACACAGCCCCGACCGCCCTGCCCTGGCGTCCCTTCATGCGCCTTCAAAACGGGCGAGGCTCTTCATCTTTGTTCGAGGAGCAATGGACAGCAGGCCTCACGCGCGAATGATGTTATCGCATGCGCCCATGCGACGGAGATGGCCGGCTCGTTTCACCTCTGCTTCAGCCGCGTTCTTCGCCGGCGCTTGTGCGCTTTTGCTCGCGGGGAGAACAGGCGATGCCCGGGACGATGTTATCGAGTTGGACTTTATACTGAACATGACGGCGACAGGCAAAAACCCGTCGAGTGTCGATATAATTGTTATCGCAATAAAAATGAAGAAGTAGCCTGGATGCTAGATTACAAGAGACGAAATATAACGTGGTTATAATAAGCAGGCCGAGTGACAATACTCCTCGCCCGCTCGTTTTGAAGGGGATGCAAGCAAACATCATCATTCGGGAGTGAAGGCAGAGCTTCGAGATTAGAAGAGAGGGAGATGAAGATTAAGTGAAAGGCAGGGAGCTTAACCAAAGGAAAGCTATCCGGTTTGCTACCCTGCACCGAGTAAGGGGAGACACGCACAAACACACACACACACACACACACACACACACGCACGCACGCACGCACGCACGCACGCACGCACACACACACACACACACACACACACACACACAAACACACACACACACACACACACACACACACACAAGCACGGGAGTGGCATTCTCGTTCAGCGAGGCTAGTTGACCGCAGATATTTCAGCAGCGTCTTCGCCGCTTTCTTCTACTTGGTTCAGAATACGCGAGCCAATGTTTTCTCTAGGACTGCTCTAAATCATTTTAACAATAATGCTGTGTTTTTTTGTTTTTTTTATACGCGCTTCTTCTTTAATAGAGCCAACGTGTTTATCAACCAGCCTTGTTTGCATAGGTTTCACGGTATCCAGCGAGAACGTGATGAAAAGTGCCGATAGTCTCGCGGAACTAAAGCATGGCTAGGGGAAAAAAAGCTCTGGAATTTAAATATTTGGCGTCTTATAGCGTCGGCATGAAAGAATATTCATGCAAACATAAGTTATCTCCACCGGATCATGTTCTTCGAGCATTTCGAGTAACGAAAGTCCGCCTGTGTTTACCTCTCCTCGTGTTGTGTGCAGGAACCTGAGGAACAACGTATTCCGCACATCCTCTTCAGCTCTGTTCGCCCCTCTTCATAACATCACTCACATGTAAGTGTGACTTCATTTCTAATTGACTGCGCGAAGGAAGCCCTTGTGCGTTTCTTAAAGCGGCTGCCTGACAACACTGTTCCATGCCCACACCACGACATACCGAGACGCCGACTTAAATCAGCGTTCACGGCATTAAACCGCAAACCACTGAGTTTAAGGAAACTTTTGAGCCCGTGGCCAACGAGAGATTTGCAGAAGTGTGCTTTAAAAGCATTGAAAATTTTTCTTGAAGATAGCGGCATTCTCGGCCGTTACTAGCGCACTTAAGCTTCGTTTCGTTTTAACGTCATAGTGTATATTTGTGTGACTGTTGACTTTCTTTCTCTTGGTTATGTTATGTAACGTTTGTTTTCTTCTTTTTTTTTACATCACCCTGTATATACATATGTGTGATTGTTGACCAGGTTGTTTTGACTGTGGTGCGATGTCTTTACGTGATAATTCATCCACATGATTTATCAGCTCTGAACTTCATATAAGGGGACATTATACTTCGTATTTTCGGGGCATCGTAGTGTCATGGTGTTCTTCAAGTTGTATGTTGTATCAACATCTCCTTACGTCATGTCAATAAAAAAAATGTCATATGTATATTGCGTATATGCACGGTGCCCCAGATAACTCTAGCTATAGTTTAAATATATGTCGACGCAATCTATGCCGGCCCGACTGCCTGCGTTTTAAGGACTATTGGACGGAGTGCGTCACAACATTATTGTATTCTGTTTAACTGCTAAATAGGCAATATTTTTTAACTAACTTTCGAAGCAACGAAGCTAGCTGGGCAAAGCAATTTCGAGGAGAGAGCTGTAGATCGGTTTGGAAACGTCCTATTAGATAGTTTCTAACGTTCCATCTATAAGGTGCTAATATTTGTATGTCTACTGCAGATAACCGCGAAGATAACACACACACACACAGATATATATCGGGCAAGCTATCTTTTCGTCCACTTTCTTTCTTCACATTTACCTTACATTTACTACTAAAAACATCCCCTATACTTTCTTTGGCGTTACTGTCTGTTAGTTCTCATTAATATTGTGTATAACAAAAAAAAACGAGCCCTTGAAATTAACACTTCCTTCCTTCATTTATATATATATATATATATATATATATATATATATATATATATATATATATATCAGGTGACCCAGCTTATCTTTAGCCAAGGGTTCAAAAATACAATATTAGAGGCAGGCGAGGCAAATCAGTTGCAAAGTGCTGACAGCCACCTTGCGCACTACAGACATTATTTTTTTAATAAATATTTTGTAACTTAGGGTAGTATAACTAAATTGCTAAATATTGACTTTAGACAAGAAATGCGACTTGCGAAAATCGCGGGCGTCTTCAGAAACTCCTATTGCATTATTTGCGATAAAAAAGTCTCACGTATACCATTCTTTCCAAGCTGCAAAGAAAGCCCGCGAAATACAGAAAAATCCACGTGACTAGCGCATTCACGCGCAGCGAAGGTGCTGCTCTCAGCCGTGGTTTGAGCGAACGAAATTAGCTGCGGCCGTGACTCATCGGCTACGTTGCCGGCTCCGTCGGCTCCGTTGCCGCGGTAGGCCGATAAGTTGGCGGTTGTTTAGTGGCCCGCGTCAGCCAGTTGGCGCGCGTGACGGTGCAAGTTGTAGCGAGCGCATATCTATTGTGCCCGCATAGCAGTGCACAAAACGGCGGGCGGGGTGGGGGGGGGGGGGGAGTGTTACGAAGACGCGTGTGCCTCTTTGCCTCATCTCGCTGGATAGAGGCCTGGAGCCATGGGTGAACAAGAAGCAAGTAGGAGAATATATGAATCACGTCACGCAGCTAGGCGTCACAAGCCAACTTCCTCTTATGCCTCGTGAGGCCTAGCTACCTGTCTACACGGTAGCACTGCGGATACGTCCTCGGAGGTATCAGTGAAAGCACATATGCACTGATATGCGGCCACGATAGAGGCATATTCGTTCCCTGCGCTAATGCAAGTGCATCGGCAACAGATATTGAAGTGTGCTGCTCTATGGCGCACTTCCGGAATCTCTGAGGCGAATCTTTCTGGGGCCTTCGTGCTGGAGCGTAGAGCAACGAATATCAGTTCATCCTCAATCCCACCGCCATCTCGCCTACCGTCTTCGTTTATCGGTTTTAGAAGCTGTCACTCCACCATGAAAAATAATTGAAGAAGTGCGATGTGGGCGAGTTAATTTGCCTACATTTCTCCGAATCTGGAGTGGCAGCACCTAAGTGCCGAAAGAAAGGTAACGCAGGGAAGATGATGAGGCAAACAGGGACGCACACGAACGCTGTGTGCTTTCCTCTTTTCTTTTTTTTTTGTTTTCTTCCCGGCGCTAATTTACTTCAGCATTTACGTGCTTGCTCCCCAAATTCTCATAAATAAATTTACATTGCAAAAGTTTATTTCGTGTTCCACTGAACTTGAATGGAAATCCGCATGTTCCGCAACTCTTGCTGGATTGTATGTTAGTGCGCGTGAATTGTTCGGAGCTGATTCTCATAGCATATCTTTTTTTGTGTGTGTTTTTCTCCTGTTCATGTCCCTCTCAAGTTTTACCTAAATGTATGTACGCGGCGCGCCTTTCTTTATGGGAGTCACCAACCAGCTGCCTCTTCATTCGTACTTGTCATTTGCATACGTGTGCATATTCTCGCATCAAATAATAATAATAATAATAATAATAATAATAATAATAATAATAATAATAATAATAATAATAATAATAATAATAATAGTTTATAACATCTGTGAACTGGCCTTATAATTGAAGAAAAAGTCGGTCTATTGATGCAGGTTCAGAAACCTCCTTCCGTCTGCTTCAAGATTTCCTTTGAACACTTAAAGAGCCGGTACAGCAGGTGTCTTTGTTAAAGCGATGTGATATGCTTATAACGGCTGTTCACCACATTAACAGATCCCACACAGTGCTCCGCATTACCGCATGAACGCGCGAGCATCGTTTGCGTCACCTTGTGCTGAATTCGTGTAACTATACCAGTAAAACCCGGTTATACGTAACAAGCAAAACAGTAGGTTAACGCCAGGCTCGTCGGTGGAAGAAACGATAAAGTAAGTAATTGTTCGTTATTGTAATAACAAGAAATGCTGAAATTTATTATTATTATTATTATTATTATTATTATTATTATTATTATTATTATTATTATTATTATTATTATTATTATTATTATTAATGTTGTTTTTGTTGCTGTTTTTTTGTAGCGATGTCTACATGTCACCTGCGCCTCGAGACCTTCGTTCTCGAGGTGTAGTGTTTACGCTTGTCTTTCGCAAGTGTTTCTTTCTGGTCCTTGTGTTTGGCGTAACATATTCATTCAGTATTTTGTTTGGGTGTTTACGGAACTGTAGATACAAATGAATCGAATTATATATGCTGGTCAGGGGTGGGGGGCGAGTGCAATGGAAATATTGATTAAATGAAGAGAAATATAATAATAGTGACGAGCATCACGCGACAAGCACAACGATTTCAATTTCTAGAATATAGCACTTCATCAGGTGACTTTTTTTTTATTGACATGATGTAAGGAGATGCTGGCGCACAAATGAGGCACCGGCCACTTCTTAGCTCTTAGTGGTGTCTAACATAGAGCACATATGGCTACACATTTCTAAGGACAACTAACCCGCAGTTCATACAATATACAACTTAGCGTAACAGTCACGACATAACACAACAGTCAAAACAATGTACACAATCACATATATGTGAACACAGGGTGACTTATTACAGGCTCGTATAGGTAGTGTACTGCTTGAGTTACGAAAGTCATGCATAGTGCTAAGAGCACCTCATAATGCTATTTAATGAATAAAGACTCTTTGAATTCAAGGCAGAGCTTTGCAAGTGATGGGAAGGTTTCATTCGGTTTTACAACATTCTGACGCAGCTACTTCAGCGACTTCAGCCTGTGCTCTTCCGCTTTGCACGTTCGCGTTTGCGAGCCACGCGGAGACGGCATCAGCAGCCTGGCTCACCTTCTCGACAGCGTAGTTCTCCGCGTGGCCGTGTGGGTGGTGGCGCTGGTTGCCTGCCTCGGGAACCTGCTCGTGCTCGTCGGGAGGCTAGTGCTGCGCGAGCCTAATGCGGTGCACTCGTTTTACATCAAGAACCTTGCACTGGCCGACCTCATCATGGGCGTCTACCTGTTCGTCATCGCCTCGCACGACGTGGCCTTCCGAGGAGAGTACATTCGACACGACTACCGCTGGCGACGCTCCGTGGGCTGCAGCGTATCTGGGTTTCTCTCGACGGTAAGAACACCGCATGTTTTCATTCATTCACTCACTCACTCACTCACTCACTCACTCACTCACTCACTCACTCACTCACTCACTCACTCACTCACTCACTCACTCACTCACTCACTCACTCACTCACTCACTCACTCACTCACTCACTCACTCACTCACTCACTCACTCACTCACTCACTCACTCACTCACTCACTCACTCACTCACTCACTCAACCATCCAATCAATCAGTGAATCAATCAGTCCTTATTAGTAACACAGTAAGACAACACAATACAGGTACATCTTAGTAAAACTTGTTGTTGGGCTAGTTGGTACATGCTTACTGAAATACAAAAATAATATCGGGCCTTTAACGTCCCAAAACCACAATGTGATTATGAGAGACGCCGTAGTGGAGGGCTCCGGAAATTTTGACCACCTGGGTTTCTTTAACGTGCACCTAAATCTAAGTACACGGGTCTCAATGATTTTCGCCTCCATCAAAACTGCAGCCGCCGTGGCCGGGATTCGATCATTGAAATACAAAAAAGGCGCGTACCATCGACGAAGAATTTAAGAGAGAACAGAAAAGGGCGTCACTCGCAACTAACTTTATTCTGAGAACAGCGACATGTATAGTCGTAGCAACCATGCGCACGCAAATCACCTCACATGCTCGTCAACATACACGCGATAAGAATGAAAAAACGACTTTTTTCTCCATGAGCCGCCATGAGTCTTCGTATAAAGTCCAACTTGATAACATCGCTACATGCGTCGTGTGTTCAATGTGCAAGTGAAAGGCATGCGAGGGCTTGCCGGCGATCGTGCTCAAGCGCGGAGGGAACGCGCCCGCCGTCTTTGTCGCGTGAAAGACGCATGGCGGAGTCCCGAAAGGTTCGGAAAAGGTAGGGAAGTTCTGTTAACTTTGGCAGTAACTGCGTACTTTGATCGCCGGGCATGGTCGCCCACGGCCGCGCAAGCCGCATCTATACAGGGATCAGCAAACGGCTAATACCTTTGTACATGTTGTGTTCTCATACCAAGAGAGAGATCATTTCTTTGAAGGCAGAGAGGGTTGTCATACGAAAGTTTGCGTTGAAGCCATAGACAGCATGAAGGGCGCTTCGCTCGCTGCAGCGGCCGCGATTCCTTACGCCAGCGTTTCGTTGAATTGCGCCAGGTCACACGCTATAGAAATGAGCTGGTAGCCCTACTGCGTATAACATTCCAACTTGTTGCCATCGCATTCACACTTCGCCCTTGCTGCGAAACTCTGATTTAGTTTTTTTTTTTCTTTTTTCACAACACCATTCTTTCACTTCATTCTCTCAACTTCTTTCACAACACCATTTTTTTCCACATGCGCTTCCGAACACGCGTAACCAGAATTTCGTGTTTACATTGATTACAGCGCAAGCAGGGCGAAAACGCTTTAATATCTGCACAGTACGGGCTCCCTTCTTCTTGTTCACCTTCAACTGTGGCTCACACCAACGGTGGGGGATTGGCCAAGAATTGACTGGTTTTATAAGATGTTATAGTACTTTAGAAGGGAGGTTACCGTGCGTGTTCATGGTTTTTTTCCTCGTTCTTTGTCCTGCGCGCGCTGTTTTCCAACGCGCAACATCACCGATTCACCCAACACATAGAGTTTCTTACAATAATACCTAGAGGGCAATCTGGCGCTAGTGTCTACGCAGGCCCCTTGAGCGGCGCTTCAACCGCCATGGGAATGATGGGAAGTACAGGCTTCGGATTTGCTTCGAATGGATTAGGTTCTTGAGATTCGCGACGCTCCTTTGCCGAGTGTAAAACAAAGCGATATGAAGTTATTTCCAATCCAAACTTGCTTTATTATTTTGTATGTAAAACTTCTTGCAAAAAGTTTGCGTGACCGTGAGAGAGAACTGAAACCAGGACATATTACCCGAAGGTCGCGGGATCGAATCCCGGCCGCGGCGGCTGCATTTTCGATGGAGGCGAAAATGTTTGAGGCCCGTGTGCTTAGATTTAGGTGCACGTTAAAGAACCCCAGGTGGTCGAAATTTCCGGAGCCCTCCACTACGGCGTCTCTCATAATCAAATCGTGGTTTTGGGACGTTAAACCCCAGATATTATTATTAAACCAGGACATATTTAACCACCAGGGCATGCATTGCTCTGCAATTGTGTTCCAGATTTGGCACCACAATATAATGAATTATTTTCTTTACAACACTTGAAACAAATGCGCTTGTCTTTCCCTCGAATGTACGCATTATCTATTTATAGAAATAACAGTACCGTATTGAGTGAGAAACACTTAACGTATCATCTGCTGCGATGCCAGATGCGTCCGTCCAAGTGGCCTGCCCTCAACGCATGTCTCGTTTTGTTGTGAAGTCGAGTAAGAGGAGCTTGACGGTGCGTCTACTTAGCTTTGCCGTGGTTTTGCAGTCGATTTCAAAAAGTTTTGACGAGTAGCGCTTATCACAAAACGTGAACTCTATCCAATTTCCTGCATTGGCATGGAACGCTACATCTTTGCGCAGCGGTGAGTGCACGACGCTTTGCTAAATCTGTCAAATACGACCTGTAAAGCTGCAACTTAGCAGCAAACCAAGAAACCTAGCGGTGTTCAGCCTCTTCGAACAACAAAGGCACTGCTTGAGGGCTTTGCAACGCACCCCACTGCCCACGCCTCGCAAAGCACGAAACTGAAACTCTAGAAAAAGATTCGTAGACAGTTCGCTAGCTAACGAAATCCAATCGGAAGCCTGTACTTCCCATCATTCCCATGGTGGTTGAACGATCGCAGCGCCAGTTTCCTCTCTAGGTTATTGCATGAAACTCTATGGTCCAACATTTCTGTATTCCTTTTTTTTTCTTTCGTGCAGGTCAGCAGCGAGGCGTCGGTGTTCACCCTGACGGTGATCACGGTCGATCGGTTTGCGTCCATCGTGTACCCGCTGTCACTGAAACGTCGCACCTTTCGCTTCGCGTGGATCTGCATGCTCTGTGTATGGCTGGTGACCCTGCTGCTCGCCGCCGTGCCCATGATGCGACCTGACTACTACGGTGAGGAGTTCTACGGAAGCAACGGCGTCTGCCTGCCTCTGCACATCCACGACCCCGACTCCAAGGGTGAGTGAAACGTGCGAAAGTTTAGACCTGCAGGCGGGTCATGGTTAAGTAGGCTTAGCTGGATTGTTGCTAGGTTAGTCGGTCCGTATCGTTTTACGGACCACAAAACTATGGCCACTTAGCTCAAGACAACAAAATAAGGAGGAGGGGCATAAGTGAGCGCCGAGTTCTTGTCACTGGGCTAGTCTGAAGACACGGATAGCGCTGTCTGTATCTTCGTCTTTTCTTTCGTCCACGTAAAGCTTAGTGCTGTAAGCTTAGTTGAGTGAGAGAGTGTGAACTGGTTCGTAACTGCCCACGTTGAAGCCGCCTCTCTTGAGGGGGGTTCAACAGATGATTTGTAGCTTTGTACGTGTTTTGCTTTCATTCACAAAGTTTCCGTTGAAGCCATAGACCGCACGAAGGTCACTTCACTCGCTGCAGCAGCCGTGTTTGCTAGAGGAGTGAGCTGCTAGCATTTCTTCGTATGACGTTCAATTTATTGCTATCACATTCGTTGCTTTGCCCTTACGTCAAAACTGTGACTTCTTTTAATGCTGCGAACTTTTTCCGTTTCCTCAAATGACCCTCAACTCGAAGCTTATCCTCTACTTCATCAATTTGAGAAAAACGACGACCATCGCCTGAAACAGACGCTGCTACATTTTCCCACCATAGCCCTTGATGAGTACATGAGGCGCAGTGATTATATCTGTACCGAGAGGGGTCGTTGCCTTCGCATTTCTCAAGTGAAGGTTAAATGTAGATTGGAGTAACGTTCTAAAATACGGAGGCTAACTTCATCACACCACCTAACTTGTCGCTGCCCTCGGCTGGTAATGGGTCGCTTAAAATACCGTATCTACGCGATTGCAAGTCGACTCGAATGTAGGTCGACACCCCTCTAATCGCATGGCAAAAAAATCAACTCGTTAGCGCATTTCATAAAGGAAATTTACATAATTGCTCGAATGACTACACTTGCTCACTCGCCATTGTCAAGCCCGCCCTCTTTATGCACTTCGATGCCCAGGCCCTGACCGCCTTGAAGTGCGTCCTCGGCATACTCTCACTGGCCCAACTTTTTCTTATACTGAAGGAAGGAGAGAGCAAAGATTTGAATTATTGTGCACCGTGGGCGTACACATATCTGACACTTCATTTCACCAAGCGTCGAAGCAATAATCGCCGCTCCTTTCGTTGAGGGCACTCAGAAAACGTGCACCGCTACAGTGTGTGTTGTCAAACGTGTCTTTTTTGTTGAGTATGTCCTTGATGTTGTTCGCGCTATAACAAAGTAGACGGCGCCGTACCAGCAAGACCACTTGTCCACCCTAATCCACAATTGCCCGTGTGACGGAAACACCGCGCCCATGTATCTGTAGCTGTCCTCCGCCCCTCTAGTCTGACAATGACAAAATCGAAGTAGGTTCGCACGTGGTAGTGACATACGACGTTTTCACAATCAGGGTGTCGGAACGAAATGTTTTTCGTTTCTGTTTTAGTTTCGCTCCACCGCAAAAAGTTCCGTTCCGTTTCTGTTCCGGAACGAAAGAAAAATATTCCGTAACAGTTCGTAACGGTTTTTTTTGTACGAAAGTTTTGAAGTTAAGGTAATGATAACAGACATTGTATTTGTGACGTAGTCACTTGCCCTCTTCGTGAGAAAGGGGGACAAGGGTAAAACACGTTCTTCAGAGGAGCAGTAGTAACTGTACCACGAATTCCTACCAACTAGCACAAACCAGTATACCCTTCAAAGTCATAGTACTTATTTTCTCAAAAGTCAATAACGATTTTTTTATTGGGCTCAATGCTTTGTGTCAAGGGAGTGAGCTCGATCTCAGAAGCAGCACGCCATTGAGTGTATTCTCTGATGTGCGAGACCGCTGTTCTGATAAAAAGATCGCCAGGCCTGCGCGGAACATGCAGCACAGTCACAGCGAAAGCTGGAAGAGCGGACTTTGTAGAGCCCGTTGTAGAGTCACTTGGAGCAACTAAATACAAGTACACATGCAAGGTACCCACTACGCCATAAATTATCGTAATTTTTCTGAAGTAGCGAAGTTCCCATTATACCATTTTTCATTATTCTTCGGAGAATCGTGGTACCTGCTACACATGTGTGAGGCATTATGCGCACTTTGTGCTGTGGCAGATTGATGATGAAGAAATATGGCTGAGTACATTGCAGTGGGTGGGAAGCAGTGTTGCGTAATGGGCGCCTCCATTCCATTCCAATTCCATTCCGGGCAATGAGAACTTGCCGCTATTTCTTTCCTTTCAATTCCTCGGAATGTAAAAACATAGCCCATTCCCACTCAGGAAATGGCCGGGCAGTTCAATTTCATTCCTGTAATTCCTCAACGCAGGAAAGGCATATTGATAGTTTATCGAGTTATGAATGAACGCCCCATAAAGCCGATGTCATCAGGTGCATTAAGAACTGCGAAAGTACGCAAGACACATTACCAAGTTCGAGGGATAGTAGCTTGGTGACATATCTCGTGCAGTACAACCACCTCACTTATAACCATAGGGGCAGTTCTTCCGCTACCTATAGTATTTGCATGGTCAGCATGTTTGATTAAATGGTGATGTGTTGATATTGTTTAAGCCTAAATGTGTTAATGCTAAAATGATGACATAGCGTATTTTTATGCTGACAAAAGTAATATTCAAGAAGACTAAGCAGTTTTGCCACGCTTCTGAAGCCGTCGTGAATATGGAGAAAGCTAAGATTTGGTTAATGCGGAACACAACCCTCTAGATCTGATGGTATTAGTTGTAACAGTGAACCACTCGGGCACCTTGTGTCATTGCATCGAATACCCCAGAACACTGGGCCGCACTGCTCGTCAATACTCACGCTCGTCAAGCGCGCCTCGCAAGCATGGATGGGGTGAGGAGAAATTTCTCTGATGGCCTGTGCGCAGGTATGCAATGTCTTCTTTATCGCAAAGGTTATTTACGTGTGTCATGTACTGAACTGCTCGTGAAATAAAGATCAGGCTGTGCATAGAGTATTCGTCACATTCGTGTGGGAGTATCAATGGGAACCAACGAGCAGGGGTAATTTGTATCTCCCTTCAGTATCTGCTGGGATAATACATTTGTTTATACACAAACTTATGCCTCGGTTTGTAGTAGGCGTGTTGCTTATGAATGTACCGTGCTTGTGATCAGCCAAGCCATTTTAAAAATACCGCTTTATTGTTAAATTCGAGGCTCTGACTTACTAATGTTTCATGTTTAAAACACAGCACGTAGACGAAAACGCGCTCTATTTTCGGAAAAAGACGTAATTCCATTCTCATTCCATTCTGCCCAAAAGGCGCTTAATTAAATTCCCATTCCATTCCTCCAAGCGTTATCCCCATTCCATTCCCATTTCATTCCGGGGTCGCGAAAATGTGGAATGAATGATTCCCGAGTCATTCTAATGCTGGAGTGGCAACTCCACAACACTGGTGGGAATAATTAAGCCACACTCTTTGCGCAATTAGCATTGTGTGATGACTGGTTATTTTACTCATCTGCCACATTATATTGCATATGTTAACACAATTCCTTGCCCTACATGACGCCTGTATAGAGTATTTTTGCCAATGAGTTACAAGCACCAGCGTGGCACTGTGGTGGAAACTGGACTGCCACGCAGAGGGCGCGGGTTAAAATCTCATCCGATCCTAGAAATTTGTTTCTCATTTCATTTTTTCTTATTTCACGCGATTACAGTCACAGAAACCGGCGGCGGCGGACAACCATCGCGCCAAAATCAGCTGTTGTGATCTCATAACAGCTTTCGCTATAACAAACTTCAGCGCCGACAATGCCCTCTCCACTTTGGCCTGCGTGACAGGCGCTCAAAAGTCCATTTGCGTTAATATAAACACCTCTGGTTGCCACTGTTTTCGTTTCTCGCACAATTTCAACATATCTTTGCTTTGGAATTCCTGCCTGAGGTACGCGGTATGCACATTGCACGAGCTCAGTTGTTCCGCATTTCGAAGTTTTCTCGTGAACAGAAAAACAATTGAAAACATTTCGGTTTCACTCCGGAACGGAATAACAGATAAAGTTTCGGCTACGTTTTCGTTCCGGTCAAAAATATCGGTTTTTGTTTTCATTTTTAGTTTTCGGTTTTCCTTCCGTTCCGATACACTGGTCACAACGCTAAAAAATGTGAGCGTTTTGCCTTACTAGCCAGGGGAACTGAAAGGCAGCGTTACAGCGTTTTGAAGTATTAACATAAATGTAAAAAATCATCACGTGTAAGCAGGCATTCTTAATCCCAGGTCCCCACGTTTCAAGCGTGCTTCCCCGTCGATCTCGATTCGTGAACCTTTGTTTTGAACTGAACGGCGGCGTTTGTAAGGAAAGTGTATGCGATTTTAACGACAAAATATTTCGGTCTCTCCCGCCCCCTTCTGTAACGGGGTACGGCAACGCCCAATTGATGACCAAAAAATATGTACCAATAGTGAAAGCAATGCATTATAAAGGAGGTGTCTAAGTCACGCGACTCCGACTAGCGTATTTATACACTTTCCGCCAGCGCTCGTCAACACAGCTTAATGATACGACTAAGCGATGGTTCATGTCGGCTTGTGCTGAATAATGTATAATGCATCGATGCGATTAGAATTAATAGCGCATCCAGTCGTTTTCCGGTTTGTCGCAAATTTCGTGAGAAGCTAGTCCTCATCCGCGCACTGCTTAAGCGTCTGGGAGGAGTAGATTAAAGAACAAAGCACCTCCCACAAGCTTACTGACAACAGATCCCTTTTTTAAAGAAGGTCAAGCGCACAAAAACGAATACATACAGGGCACTCTGTACGTTCACATCGGAATTGCGCAAAAAAGGACGAAACACGAAAGAAGAAGACGCAAATAAGTGCCGACTAACGACTGAATCTTTACTCCGAGGAACAAGCCAATGTGTGGCTGTTTTTGTCTTTCAAGAACATCGAAATGGAGAAACCGAAACTGTGCTAACTTTCACGGGAGCGTAAAGCCCGCTCAAGTATCTTTAACTTCTTCAAGAGCTGAAATCAAAATGGGGCAATTCCTGATTGCAACGTGAACTCAAAAAGGCAGTTACTGATAAAAAGAGTGAGCCAAATGCTGCACCTGTTTCAATAAAACTGAGCCACATTCATTAAACCAGCCCTGCGTCAACAATTGTGACCAAAACAACCAACATGGTCTCATTCAATGTTTTATTTGTGTCCTCGTTGCTTTGCTATCGTGTTCACGTTCCACAATTAGTTTTTCTAGGGCGAGTTGGCACTTACTAAGGGGCATGATGTTGTAGGGCAAAACTCAAATATAAAGAGTAACCCTCTTATTCAGAAACGCTCCTTCACTTGACCTTGACTTGCCACCGCCTTCAACGCGTTTCGAACACGCTGCGTTTAGGCTGTGCCAAAGCAGCACAAACGCGTTTCGAACGCGCTGTCCAAGGCGGTGGCAAGTCAAGTTCAAGTCGAAGAGCGTTTCTGAATACGGGGGTAAGAGGCCGACTTTCATACTTCTTTTTGCCTTTTAGCGTTTCCTTTCGAGTTTAGCGCTACAGTATCATGTCCTCCTTTCGCTCCAAGACGGTATATTTTAAATACAAGATGTATGAAATGAAGATAATGGGCACCGATCTATTCCTTGAAGAAGAAGAAGTGATCCGAAGCAGCACGGCATAAAACGAGCTCAGAAGAAGAAGAGCTGGAGCACTTTTCAAGGCCTAGATGCCAAGAACAAAAAAACGCTGCCGACAATCCAGAATACCGCCCCTATTTCCAGGAAGGACCACTTGCTCTTTAAGTCTAGTCATCGCCATTACGCGCATGCGACGGAAGACGGCACCGACAGAAGCATAAGGAGGATATTAATTTCATCGCAAAATATTGCTATACCGTACACTCGAAACGTCTTAGACTTCTTTTACGAGCTAATTCAAGTCCAAATGAAATGTTCCAATCTACAAGAGCCAAACACAAAGTTTACTCCTGTATACCGACGATAGTGGGCTATATAGATTTTAGCTGCAATATAGATTCGGGGTATTTAGGGGACAGGAACACACTGACAAAAAATTGTTGGAGCAGGCCCGACCGCCCCGCCACGGTGGTCTAGTGGTTATGGCGCTCGACTGCTGACCCGCAGGTCGCGGGATCGAATCCCGGCCGCGGCGGCTGCATTTTCGATGGAGGCGAAGATGTTTGAGGCCCGTGTACTTAGCTTTAGGTGCACGTTAAAGAACCCCAGGTGGTCGAAATTTCCGGAGCCCTCCACTACGGCGTCTCTCATAATCATATCGTGGTTTTGGGACGTTAAACCCCAGATATTATTATCAGGCCCGACCATATTGACAGTAGTAAAAAAGTGAGTTTTTCTCAGTTTCAGTTTAAGTGCATTTCATTCTTAAAAGAAACGCCACATTTAAAAGAAAACCATACAGAGACTGCGCAAGAGGTGCGGGAGAGAGGGAGATAATGAAGGCGAGGGGACCTAAATGCGCAAGTCCATCGACACACCACGCGTTGCACACCCTTCAAACAAGTCCAACATCCTGTATCTCTTTCTCATGCAATGTCACGAAGGGCGCACTGAAGCACAACTGCGACTGTTTGCGGGTATGCGCAGCCGCAGCAAGCTCACGTGCCCTTTGATTTCTGTGTGTAAACGAAATAGAAGCATCACCAAAGAGCGGGGAGCACCCACCTGCGAGCACCAACAGCTTCGCTTAGACACAGAAATAAAAAAAAAACACGTGATCTTGTCGAGGCTGCGCATACCCACAAGCAGTCGCAGTTGTCCGTCAGTATGCCCTCTGTGACAACGCATGAGAAGGAGATACAGTATCTTCGACTTGTTTGAAGAGTGTCCAACGTGCACAGGTGTGTCGATGACTTTACTTATTTGGGTCCCCTCGCATTCATTCTCTCGCTCTATCCTGCATCTCTTGCGCATTCTCTGTATGTAGTCGCTGTTCCACTATGAACCATTACCAACTGGCCGAGCTTACCACGTTTCTGTACTGTGTACGTCTTCTTTTCGCTGTGCCTCACAAAAATATTACCGTGCCAACTAGCTCGAATCCAGACGCTTGATCAGTCTTGCTTTTATGCTCTGTGTTTCTCGGAGAACCATTACGTGACATAAAAATCACAGCATATCCATGGGGTGAATGATGAGCGGCGTGAAGCTCCGAAGGGAATCATCGGTAAACCGTGAAACTCTTCCGTGAAATTCGCCCAGTACATCATATAAAGATTGTGAAACACCGTGTACATAATAAACATCAAACTTTTATTGTACTGTTGGTTTACGTGGTCCCTTCATTATCACCGCTTTGTGATCGATGAAATGCAAGGAAAGTGTCCGCTCCCGAGTTTGCGTGTCTCGCTGCTATTTCTCTTTTTGGTATAAATGAAATGCCGGCGCAAATACGAACATGTTCTGTTATCTCAAAGCTCGAAGAGCGTGGAGTGACGAGCATTATATATATATATATATATATATATATATATATTGTAGAGGAACGAGACAGGGAAATAGACACAACGCCTGTTCACTAGGCCGGCTGTTCTATTCTGACCTCGTTCTTCTCTTCCTCGCGCATCCTGCTCTCGCGCCAGAGCCCCGTTGTCGTTCTTCGTCATTACACTCGGCCACGACTGCGAGCGGCCGCAGCTGCCGACAGTGTCTCTGGTGGGCGGCACTGGCTGCATCGAGGTGGCCGATCTCGGCCACGCAGTGCCTTGGTTTCATGAGGTGCCAAACGTAGTTCAGGCGGGCGGCATTGACTGTGTCGCGGTGGTCGGTGTTGTATACGCCGTGACTTGTCCTGCTGAGCTGCCAAACATTCTGATGGACGACACTGGCTGTACCGGGGTGGTCGCTGCAGGTCTCTTCCACGCTGTGAATGCATATGGTCACCTGTAGAATATGGAGCTAGCATGTGGTACTGGCTGATGCGGAGTTGTCGCATCGGTTGCAGATCATGTCTATCCCGTCGCAGTTGGGAAGACGTTGCAGCGAATCTGGGCTGCAGTGCCACGACAGTCCACACTGAGCGGGGACGTCTACGCCGTTCGCTGTGCGTGAAGGGGCGACGGGTTGTTCCACTAGACATCTGTGACATCGCAGAGCAGAGCTCACGTACTGGCTTGTGAGGCAAGTCGTGCTCTTGCGGTATCGCTGATGTCGTACTGGTGAACGAGCTGGTGGTTCTTGACAATGTGCGACGTGCGGTCAAGCCATCCTGGTCAAACCCATTGTAATCAGGTGCAAACATGGGTTGCACCGGTCGGTTCTCGATTACATCGTCCCCAGGCGGCATGGGCATAGGCATTTCAGGTTCTTTTATGGAGACGGCACTTGGCAATTGGCGAGAGTCATCCCACTCGGCAAATGACTGCGGCGACGTCCGGGGATTATGTGACTCCTGGCTGTTGGCCAAACTGGGAGTGGTGGCTATTGCATCGTCTCCGGCTTGTAGCGAGGGAGGTGAAGTCGTCACACAGTAGGCCGACGCCTCCAGGCACTCTAGCACTGGCCAACTTGGAGGCCGGCTCGCCGGCTGCTGTGGCTCGGAGACGGTCTTGGTCTGTGTCAATGGTCGTTGTGGGGTAGGTATCGACGCGGAGTCTGACACCTCTGGGAAGGAGGACACCTTGCGGCTAGTGTGGACGACTGCCGCAGGGCACTCCGTAAAGCTGTCCGTGGAGCAGCTAGAGGGCACAGCTGTACCAGGGGGGCGCTGCGCCTCGCGAGCTCTATGTCCGCTGGAGGGCAGGTTGTTGAACGCCTGAGCTGCAGCCCCGAGGTGGAACCCCTCCTGAGCTCCATCCTCGGTAACGGTCAGATTGGCTTCGGTGGTCGCATAGAAGTTGGAGGGTGTCCGGCCAAAAGCAGCAATGAGCTTGAAGCTCCACTCCGCCCAGGACTGCTGCCGCACGCCTTCGAATCTACGCCACGCCGCGGCAGCATGCCGAAGGCGGTCAACGGCCACGCACCATTTCCGTTGGTCCGTCCACGCTTGGCGAGCTCCAAGAGCGTTGACGGTGGCCACCCAATGGTCGGCGTCGTCCTGGAAGCCGCGGAACTCCGGCAGTTCGCAGGCAGCCGGTGATGGTGATACGGCAGCCGAAACTCCGGAGCATGACGACGCCAAGCAGCCTAGTTGGTATGAGAGCTCCGTGAGGGCATTCAAGAGCTTTCTGCGGCTCTCGGGTGAGGTCTCTTCCTGGTCTTGTGAGGCAGCTTCAGCTAAAAGGGCATCCATTGTGCACAATGAAGGTATAGCGGCCGGACACATCTCGGAGCACCGCGCTATCCAGCCGTTAATCTCGTCGCGGAGGTGTGCGATGGCACAGAACAGCTCCGCGGCGCTGTCGGATGAGGCGCAGAAAGCGCGAGGACTCACGTCCGCGGAGTATGCGGCGGTAGCAATACGTCCGACGGCAACTTCCACGTCCAAAGAAGCCTGAACGGCGTCCCTTGGATGCTCCCGCGTTGGGACAGTCCTGGGCACGGGATGCATGTCACGGGAAGCGTATGCGACGTTCCCAGACGACAGGAGCCTGTGCGGATTCACAGACGATGGTGGTAGCATGGTTCCTGGCAGGTCGTACGCTGGAACCACCGCAGAGGCATGGACGCCGTCCGCGGATGATTCGATGCGTAGCGGCAGCAGAGGTCGAGTCGTGGAGTGCATGATCGAGGAATCGTGGACGGCGTTCCTTGGATGGAGCGACCCGTGCTGCCGACGACCCTCGAGGGCAGGTGGCTTCAGCTCCAAGGTTCGATTCGCGTCGTAGGCTGCGCCATTGTAGAGGAACGAGACAGGGAAATAGACACAACGCCTGTTCACTAGGCCGGCTGTTCTATTCTGACCTCGTTCTTCTCTTCCTCGCGCATCCTGCTCTCGCGCCAGAGCCCCGTTGTCGTTCTTCGTCATTACAATATATATATATATATATATATATATATATATATATATATATATGTATATATATATATGTATATAAGTGTATACACCTATATATATACATATATATATATATGTATATATATAGGTGTATACACTTGCTTCGCACTCGTTTTCGTGAATATTTCACCGGACCTAGAAACCCTTTGTTGTTCTGATATATATATATATATATATATATATGTATGTGTGTGTGCGATGGAGAGTGGTGGAATAAAAATGTGGAAGGGCAGCGCTCCCACCTTTTATTCCCCCACAATGCGTCATTTATCCATACGCAGCCTTCAAATAAAAACAGCGCTCGGCGACCTCAAAGCATTCCACCGTAAAGCTTTCGTTCGCTCGTTTCAACGTGGCAGTTGCTATGATAACGGGCTCTTCGATGTTTCCCAACACTCGGCGTTATCGAGCGGCGGAAGTCATCATAAAGTACGTACACGCGGAAGAAAGAGAGGTGCATTGTGCAAAGAATGTCGTGTTTACGTAACGATTTTCGCAATCTGCCGCCTGACAGAAACACCGACGCTGCCGGCTTCGAAGGCTTGCGATGTCTTCCCGTGTTCTCGCTTGAGCTTTCCTGCCCGAGCTACCTGTACAACGTTACGCTCGCGTTTCGTTTGATTTTTGCTGAGACGTCCACCACCGTCGTGCCACACTTTTCTTATCGGCGTAAAGTTGAAAGTTGCACGAGTTGGTGATAGCTCATGTTTACGTGGGAAGCAGCGCACTTAGACAAGGCACGAAAAGGAACAAAGAAAGACAGGACGACCGCTGCTCTCGCAACTGAGCCAGCCGCGTCGCTAGTTGCGAGAGCAGCGGTCGTCCTGTCTTTCTTGGTTCCTTGCCGTGCCTTGTGTAAGTGCGCTGCTTCCCACGTAAACATTCTTATCGACGTGCTTATATTGAACTCCACTGTTTTACATTTAATAATGAGTATGCATGATAAGTACATGCATAAAGAAAGACGAAAGCTTGCACTCGGCCGCGCAAGACTTGAGACACAGCCCTCCCCCCCTTCCGGTAGTCTGGACCGTGGCGTAGAGCTCGCACACGCGCAGCATTTCACTCACGGTGATCGGCAATATCTTCTCGTCGTCCCTTGTTCTCCGTTTCCGTGACCGCGTATTCTGGATCTGCTCGTCGCTGCCGTTCTCGTACAGCGCCAAGCCTCGCTTCACGATGTGCTACTTCTTCTTCGGGAGTACGTATACTTTCTTTGCGCGTCTCATGGCTGTACCTGATCGAGCGGGCGGAAGCGCGGCATAACTCGGTTGCGCGAGGTGTCCCCGTCGCTGGGCGTGGCTTATCGATATCAGCTGCGTGGTTGTCGCTACTGCGCATGCGCGGTTCGGCATGACGTCACGAGGATATGCCAGGCGTTTCGTGTCACGAGGTTATCTCAGGCCTTCGTGTCACGTCACGAGGTTATGCCAGGCTTTTCGTGAAACGCGCACGTTCTAATGGCGGCTTAAAGAGCGTCGCTCTTAAGAGAGAGGGAGCAGCTCAAGGTTGTTGTTGATCATCTTCTAAATGAAGAAAGGGAATTGATTAAGTGACCCATGTTTGTTCGACACAACGAAGTGAAGCCGATGGATATCCAATACAAGGAAATGAAAGCGCACTGTATTTGGAATTTATTGAAATGCAGTAATTGTAACATATATGCGGGCGAAAAAGAAATCACTAAGCTGCCGCTGATAGGAGCCGCGCCCGCAACTTCCACAAGGAACTCCACGCAAACGAGGATTCAGGTATTCGTGCAGGTATTCGTGAAATGTGTCTGAGGAGGAGTTGGTGCCTAGGTATGGCTCCGGGTACTTCTCTTCTCTTACTTAATAATTTGCATCATGAAGTTACCAATAACCATAAAGCAATGCAGAATTTACGCACGAAAATGTCCATTCACAACAGCAATGTTCCCATCTCCTTGCTTCTTCGCAGGCTGGGAGTACTCGGCGTTCGTGTTCTGTATTGTGAACAGCGTGGCGTTTGCGTTCATCGCTTACGCCTACCTGACCATGTTCGTCACAATCACGCATTCCAAGGTGGGCCTACGCTCCACGCAGCAGCTGCAGGATCGAGCCATCGCCAAGCGATTCGCCTTCATCGTGGGCACCGACTTTCTATGCTGGATGCCGATCGTATTCATCAAGATCATCGCCATAGCCGGTACGGGCGCACGCAACGACTTCCTTGCTCATAAATTTATGAAATTAACTGTGCAGTCTTAAAATAGCCCATGTAATGTACAATCGCGCTCAATATATCTTGCAACGCAGGAGAGCGGGGCCTCACGAGTTTAAAGATTTTGCATTCTTTCCACTAGCCCATATTTCTACAACCAAGCGCCGTTCTCTCCCTGGGGGACGTTCCCAAATAAGAAAATAATATTAAGTTACAGAAATGAAGCAAGTTGAAGCCATGCGCAATCATTAAACTCGTGAGGCCACGCGCGCCCGTGTCGCAAGTCATTTTCAGTGCGGCTGTACGTCATAACGATGTACGTAGTTTTTAGATATTGATCATAACAAGAAAATTTGAATCCGTAGATGTATAGCCCTATTTAAACTACCCCGAAAGCATGCTGGTTGCTGGCTCTGTTCTCTGTGCAACCACGCAGTAAAACGAGAAACCGTACGCAATTATCCTCCGCTGAACAAGTATTTCTGATACAAAGCCCCAATTACTTTCGTAAAGCAAAGCTCTTTACTCCTGCTTTCTTTGTGCTTATGGCTTGGAGTACTTGATTGGTCGATATCTCACCAGTAACGATATCTCACGAGATTAGTATTTCACTATCTACGTTATAAGGCCACACTTGCTAGCGAAAATAAAAAAACTCACTTCCGCAATCCAATATAGGAACAGACATTGCCTGATAATAGAAAAGGTTGTGCGTATTAGCTCGCACCCAGTGAACGATTTCAGTGCAAAAAAATCGGCCTTACCAGCTAGACACGCGTCGGTGCCTCGTGTTGCCCATTCAGACTTGCGACTTGCACCGTTCGCGCAACCATTTGCGACTTGTGACCAAAAAGCGACTGAAGGCTGCCGGTGTTCACAGCTGCATGCCATTTATAGCTGTCGCCACACAGAATTTATGTCTGCTCACGTATGACTCGCATTGCCATTGCCCCGTAAAATAGGCTGACGTCCTGTTCCAGCGCATCTGATTGGTTCAGAGGCTTGCGACTGAAAAATCGAGCATCGAACGACTGAGCTAAGGCAGTCGTTTTGCGACCAAAGCTGCCATTTGCGACCAGTCGCTTCGCGACTACCTTGGTCGCGCGAGCGGTGCCAGTCGCAGGTGTGAACGAGACTTCACAACAATTCAAACTGCGACGACTCCCCCAAAATTCAAGCCCCATTTCTCTTGTCTCCTAAATGGCTGATTCGCTTTGCAGGAACAAAGATCGACGAGACGCTGTACGCGTGGGTTGCAGTGTTTCTGCTGCCGGTGAACTCGGCGTTGAACCCCGTTCTGTACACGCTCACCACGCGAATGTTCAAGCAGCAGCTGAACCGGTTCCTGGACAACTTGCGCCAGTGCGAGCGAACCCCTTCGCACCGACAGTCCGGCCAGTCGTGGTCGTCCGTGCCCACGGTTCGGGGCCAAAAGAAGACGCTTGTGACTTCGCTATCCGACGTAAGTTCCCTTACTTCAATCACTCGCTGTTCATTCCAACAGGACTGGGGTCTCAAACACGCGACCCGCGGACCTTTCGATAGCAGCCCGGCCAGCAAACGGCTGTCTTCGTGCCATATATTTTAGGAGCGAAGCTCCTTGGGCCCGCACCTCGCCGTCGCCGTTGAAGCTCCCTTCTCGTAGGCATCGCTTTGGGTTGCAGTGGCCGGTGATTTAAGAGGAAGTGTTTAGGCCTTCAGCGGCCTGGTTCTAGCGCACCAGAAATTCGAGGTTAAAAGAAATAAGCTCTGTGCGCAACTGGTTATAATGTAGCAAGGTGCATGTTTGGGCTAGTTGGTACTCCATTTGAACAGCTAAATAGCGCGAACTTCAGGGACGACAGACAGGAGAATGCGACACACACAAGCGCAAATATAAAGCAAATAAACGCGTAGGTTTCGAATTTGCGGGCCATACAGCGCAGGACGACGACGTGGTAAATTGGAGGCGGGAGGAAACTGCATCCACAGGGGCCACCATGTTGACTTTTTTCCGGCGCTGTCGTCTGCTCGACCAACGCCCCCTCTAGAAAGACGCCTGCCGCGTGAGCCAAAAACCTCCTTCCCTACCCTTTCCCTCCTTCACCGTTTCTAATGAGGGCAGTAGCTGGCGATCCTTGCGGTTTCCGCTTGCAACACATATTTGCGCATGCGCACGTTACCCCCCTCGACGTCACACCACGCCAGCCCTATTGAAAACAATAGGGTAGTACGTGGCGCCATCTATCGACAAGTGACCACAACTCAAGGGAGGACGGCTACAAAAGCGACGCCGCAGGCACCTTTCTAGAGGAGGCGTTGGCTCGTCATGCCCACCGCGTGGGCGCAGACGCTATGGGGACGCCGAGCAGACGGCGTGGCGCGGATGGAGACGTATTGAGCAGAGCTGCCAAAGGCCACGGTACGGGGAAGGCCATGGTGCGGTGGCGCCATCTAGTTTTGATTGAACAAGTCAGCTGCGGAAAATTGTCTATAGGACTAATGCGTGATTTCGCTTAGTTCGGCGAAACAGCTTCATAGCTTGGCCTCTTCAACTGCCTATTGATATTGTTGCAGCACGCAGCCTTCTCAGGCCTTATAGCAGGGGTCTCAAACTCACCTCATCTGGCGAGCGGTAGTCACGAAATTTAGTATTCCCAAAGGGCCGAGACAGTGAAGAAGATTGGAGAGGGGGGGGGGTGAACAAAATTGAACGGAGGCTTTTCCCATATCTTATGTACGGGTCATTATTTAAGGGGATTTCATGTCGGCATTCGAGAAGCATGTCGACACTGACCTCAAGAATGGCTCCAATCTGGACGCCGTTTCTGAAATCTAGAGCATTTGCTCCGCGGTTATGTTTCAACACACGGCGACGGCGTGTGGTACCTCATGAAAATAATGTTTGAGACCAGTCGCGTCTCTGTAGCTCTTGAGCATATTTATTAAGAAATAAAAAAAGGCAGTTATTCCGTGTACGAATACAAGCGATGAGCGAAGCTCCTTAGAAATGGGACGCAAATGACTATGCACGTTTTGAAACTGTTTATTTGCACCGCGCGCCTTGTTTATTGCGCAAAGCGCATCTTGTTTTTCCATTTTTTTGCGCCGCGCGCGCTCATTGTCTTTTTGCGCCGTCTCCGGGTGGGGAGAGCGTCTGCTACTACCTTCGACAAAGCGTTCGTAGTGCGCTACAATAATGGTTGTCATTTCACAATTTACGATAAAGGTGGTGAAAGTGAAGACGACCATTATAACCATTTGAACAGCTAAATAGCGCGAACTTCAGGGACGACAGACAGGAGAACGCGACACACACAAGCACATATTTGCGTCCTGATGCTTCGACAGCAATTTATTCGTCGGTATTTTGCAGTATTTCCAAGATTTATTCTCAACTTCTCGGAGACAAGACTTAGCAGGCGTGGCTAAATAGACCCAGCTAATCTCAATAATAAAGACAAAACATACCTGATGCTTTGTACCCGGCATGAGATGACACAAACCGACAGTCGATTTCACTATTTATTGCTGTGAGGACAGTGGGCGAGTAGCAAGCGCGAGTTCGGATCGAAGATGGCGCTCGCGTCTGCATGGGTGCTGCTATGTTGGCTTGCAACCCCAGCTACTGGCGGTTGCTAATGAAGCAATTAAAAGCATACGTCATAAATGCGAAGTGGAATAAACATATCACTTATCGCTGTGGCCTAGTGCGTACCAAGCAAACGCAAATGTCTCAATGTTATCAACTTTTAGGCGATTATGTGTAGAACTATGTTTTGCTGCGCAAGCATGTGACTTACATCCTGCTGCAACCAGCTTGTGTTGTACGGCGAGTGCGTTGGCTGGCAGAAGGCCAGTTGCGATCACGTGATGAAACATGACCACGCCCGTGCGCCGCTGCGGAAAATCGTCTATACTCGCATACTGTGCTAAAGCTGCATGCGTAACTCAAATAGGTGGCACATCAGAAAGGTATATAAACTGACCAGTTGGTGCAGCGCAGCGCCAGTGCTCCGACGAGAGGGGAGGACATACGTAGCACCACGGGTGTCTCGCATCCTCCTTTGTTTTTACATCTAAGTGCTGAATTTTTGTTTTCGAACTATCTGCTACTTCAGGAGCTACAGTTGCGTACTTAAAAATAAAAAAGCAGCCCCCTAGTTCAAAGTCAACATTTTAATTTTAGGAATTAAAAAAAACTCATTTCTTCATCCTTAAAGAATAAAAGACCAGTTACCGAAATATGTATTATTATGTTTACACATGATCTGGCATATGGTACAACGTGATGTGCTTCGTTTCTTCTTTGCTTTTGTCAATGCAACTTTTTAATTGTTATTTGTTAATTAGGAATAAGAAAATTACTGAAAATAAAGCCACGAGTCGCAGATTTGTCTCTTGCGCACACGCGATGCTGTTTGAAGCAATCTTAATGGGTGCCAGAAAACACTGACGCCACCGAGGACTGCTTGCCAAACGCTACAAAGGCTCGTCAGAGCGTTTCTCGCTTTGGCGGTGATCGTTTTCATCACCCTAAATCTTTTCCGGTGAAAGGGTCTCGCAGTTCTTCATCAATCTTATTTCGATCACGGGAAACTACGAAACTACTGAAGCTTTTCTTTAGCTATAAACCTTCGAGAATAGTTCCACGCCAAGCGCACAAAACAAAATCTTGGCCGTCTCTGATTAGCTCTTGCTTTTTTTTATTTAATTGCACAAAACGTTGTCTGTTCGATATTTGCCTTGCTTTCCGCGCATACCTTTGCATATATATACTACTGCAGTAAATTTATAATAAACAGTCGAAAGCTTGTGCTCCCCTTAACCGTTCCCTTGTGATTTCTTTGCGCGAAATAGCCACATCCCTGACTTCTGAAAGAACATGAACCGACTAGCCCAACAACGTGTGCTTCTGAATATTAACTATTTTGCTTTAGAAACAATGGGTCCAATACTGTACTTTCCCTTGGAGCCTTCAACGTAGTTTCATTATAGCGAAGAACGATGGCACAATGGCCAATTTGTAATAATATTACACTTTCTGTAAAAGTTCCATATATTCATGGTAGTCTTGTTCAACTATCCCTGGCAGCCATGCGTCTAAATATTGTGGCCCGTAACAACCAAGGAATACCGCAGAAAAGTAATGACCGATTTTGTTAAAGTGCACTTTGTGTCACGCTTTCAGCGATTATATATATATTCAGACCGTCGAACTAATGATGTGAAAGGTTGTACGTTTCATACGAGGACATGTAATAATTTGCTTCAGAAAGTTTACTCTGAGCAATATTAGTCTCAGGCAATTTTTTGTGGCTTGGTTCCTACATTGTAAGGCGTCGTTGACCAGCAATGCATCATGACAGCAATACACAGCTCTATGTAACGGCGAACTTGATGTGATGGCCACATCATTTTCTCACGTAAGAATTGCGTAAGTACTTGAGACTACCTTGTCTTTGTTTAGTTTGCCATCTCCGACTCGTCTGTCGATGCACAAAAATTGAACCTGTCAGCGTATTACAATTCATCGTTTTGTAATTAGACTAAAAGTGAAAGGAAAGGTTTTCGGAAGCCAAAGGGTATTGTCGAACTAGGTAGAGGCAATTTCTCTTTTAGATCATGTAGTAAGTCGTCACAGTAGATTGTTCAGTGAGCTCCCTGGTATACTCTACGAATATTTGCATCAGCGAGTAGGCCGGCTTCCATACATCTGCTTCGGTACGAGTGAAAGTAGTGTCGGGTCGTTTACCTTCGCTGGGGGCTTCGGCATTTTATGTTGAAATTCTCAAGAACTTGAAGGGTGTTTATTTATTTATTTTTTTAGTTCGACAACTACATCACCTTCCGAAGGAAAGCATCGTCCCAATACAGAAAAAATGATCAAACGCCTGCTACCGCGAAGATAAAAGCTATATGAAAGGGCAAACCGTCCCTTTGATATAGCTTCGTTCTATAACTCCCTGTAACTTCTTTCTTTAAAGGACAAAATTACAGAAGAATCCACCTTTTGAGGAACGAAGCCTTTTAGTATTTCGCGTAGCACTAGTTTCTGCACTGACGTCGGCCACACTACGTGCCAAGTTTGTGCAACAAGAGAAAGCCTACAGCTACCTTACTTTTATAGGGCACATCACGACCTCCTACAGACCTACCGTGTTACCTCAACAGGTAACGTGTCGCGCTGTTGAGCTCGAGGACGAGGGTTCGATTCATGGCCACCATGATCAGATTTCTCTGGTGGCGATATGCAAGAACACCGGTGTACTTAGATTTAGGTGCACGTTAAAAAAACCTAGGAGGCCAAAATTACGACGTGCCTCATAATCACATTGTGGTTTTGGTATGTAAACCCATTTGTTGCACTACATAGTTCTTGCCTGTTACCAGCTCTTTGGAAGGCAAAACAAAAACCAAAAAAGGCATTATGTTCTGCAAGAAGAGACACAGATCTAAAGAGCTGCATGCTGCGGAGGAGCGCGGATAATGCACCCCTTTCATGTATTTAGTGAGGATACACATCTGCATGTCCTACTTCGACTACTTCATCACTATCAGCTAGTACATAGTCACAATCTGGGCAGGGCTGACTTCGTATTCCTCGACACAGAAGTTGGAGCTGTCTAAATGAACGGTGGCGCTCCAGTTTCAAGCACGTCTGCAGCGCGCGTCCATGCAGAAACGCGGTCAGTGCATAATGTTTCCCGCCAAGCCAACTCGACCTGTGTATTGCGGTGAAGATACAACGATGCCTAAAGCCCCGTATTGAACTCCAAATCCAATGCGATTGGGACAAATTTTGTACGAATATTGATGTGAATATACGTTAGCGCAGAAAATTGCTGTACGTCCCGTAATCCTCACGCTTACCTTGAGGAACAGTCATTTATAGAAAATAAAGGCACCACATCTGAAATGGGATTGCAAACATATCCGAAGTGAAAAGCGTGGATTAGCGAACAAACGGATACTCGAAATACACACGTTGCGCTTTCGTATAAGCATAGGCCCGCCACGGTTGTCTAGTAGTTATGGTGCTCGACTGCTGACCCCAACGTCGTGGGATCGAATCCTGGCCGCGGCGGCCTAATTTTCGATGGAGGCGAAAATGCTTGAGGCCCGTGAGCTTCGATTTTGGTGCACGTTCAAGAACCCCAGGTGCTCGAAATTTCCGGAGCCCTCCACTACGGCGTTCCTCATAACCATATCGTGGTTTTGGGACGTTAAACCTCAAGAGCGATTATATTGTGGAAGCATATGTCACTAGAACGCGAAAACTGAGCTATTATGTTGTAGTGCCCGTGTGTTCAATCAAGCACAATTTTTTCATTCGAGAAGTACGTAGGTGATTCTTCCGAAGTCTGGCTTCTTTCATGCTACTTGGAGGTCAGGAGGATGAATGTTGACTCGTGTTCAAAGTTCGCGTAATTCAGACCCTTCACGTAGCATCACCGTTTCATCAAGCACATGTGCCTTCGAAGACAATTAGGCTCTCGAGCGTGTTCGTTTCTTTGCGGCTATCGCTACACTGACAAATCTCTTGTACAAATATGTAATGTAAGGTCCTTTTCCATAAAAGCTCACAGGTAAATTGCGGTGTATTATTCGTGAGCGAAATAAAATTATCTGCAATAGCTCAACAACACTTATGTATAGATAGCAATCTCTTTTTTTTTTTTTGCCTAATACGCGTACAAAAGCGATATCGGTGTTATTTAGTTGCGCTTCCGGCTTCTTCACCTCCTTTATTTTTTCACTTTGAAGCATATACGCATTCCAATTTTACCGTCTTCACCACTTTAATATAATGCGTGTCGTAATGAATATATCGCTTGAAGAAAAAGAGTGCACAAGAAAACGGGGAACACAAAAGAAGAAGCGACGACGCGAGCGCTAACTGACAGCTGACAGCTTTTTAATGAGCCCAGAACGCTAGCATTCTGGCTATCTGACACCAGGGTGCTAGCGCAAATTAGAGACGGGAGGAAGCGTGACATCGCAGAAACCTTCTTGTTGACATCGCAGAAGCCTTCATTGTGAAAGCGGGCTGTAAGTATGTTGCCAGGCCGTCGTTAAGCTTGCATAAAGCAGAGATGTAGTATCCTGGTGCTCACTTAAAAGTGACGACGTCATGGAGACGTGTAAGGGTTTGCCACGTGACGTCGAAGGCGTTTCCTTTTGTGTGTCCTGGTTTCATTAACAGTCAGTTTGTCACTAAGCGGTCATGTCGTCCGCTCTTGATTTGCGTTTTTTAAGGCGACAGCAATTAAGTGCTCGTTTCGGGAAAATTCCGGCGTCCGTGTGAGCGTCTTTGGCTGTGAGCAAAACATCGGTACTCTCCGTGAACGAAAAATCAAGATAAGTGCAAATAAATAAATAAAAATCTTTCGATTGAGCCGAAATGCTAGAGGCCCGTGTACTGTGCGATGTCAGTGCGCGTTGAAGAACACTAGATGGTCGAAATTTCCGGAGCCCCCCGCTATGGCGTGCTTCATAATCATATCGTGGAAAACTCTAGACGTTATTATATCATCATCATATCGTGGTTTTGGAACCACAAATATTATTATTATTATTATTAACAATAAGCTTTCGGTTGCCAGCATGTGCTAGCGTCGTCGTTCCTTCTTTGATTTGTCTGTGTCTGTTAGTGCGAAGCCTTTTCAATCAATATGAGAGAGAAGTGATGAGCATGCTTGAATGCCTTCTCAATCAATGGAGGCAAGGAAAGCGGCCAGAGATGATTCTAACGGAATTATCTGCTGTTAAGTGCATGCCAGCGACAAAGCGACGTGTGCAAGCGAAGGGGCGCGTTTGTTTGAAGAAATGCACTGGTAAAAAATGGCGCGAGTGTCGTCGGAGAGCGGATGCCTCAGCGAGCACTACTGAAATGCATTGATGAGCACCCAGCGCGTGCACTGATGTGCGCGCAAGACCGCGCCAGCGAAACCACACCGGCCCGCACGTTAATTGGGGACGATATCTGCAGACTTGCCAAGAAGCGGCCCCATACCGTATTACGAAATACGGTATAGTATTCCGTGTTGTCCTTCCGTGATTGGTTATTTATTACGAAATACGGTATAGTATTCCGTGTTGTTCTTCCGTGATTGGTCATTTCGAAATACGTCAGTGCGCTCCACATAGGTAGCGACGGCGACACGAAGCGTGACGACACGGAGCGAGCGGAATATTATTCGTTATTCCGAGGTACGCTTACCGCCCGAAGATGAGAAAAAAATTGGGGAGGGGCGAGGCATGTTCGGAACGGTGTTTCAGCTCCACTAACGTGAAACCTGTGGAGGGGTGAAGCATGCAGTGGGCGCCCGTGTTTCCCACAGCAAAATCACTGCTAATGGGCAATGAGATACAGAAGAAAGATTAGACACAATGAACCGCATTGCGCTTTTATTTAACGTACATGCTGCGAATCTTTATTGTTCAACTACGCACAAGAGAAATCTCCCACCGGCACTACATTGCAGGTCAAGATCCAGTGCCTATATATAAGCGGTGGCCGGTGAACGATTGTGCAGCGCGAGCACTCGACTTTTTTCAGTCAAGCATCTCGCTAGGAGACGCTGCCTGCGTCGGCGTGGTGTCTTGCGGGCGAGGGCGCGTTCTCGTTCCTTGCGACTTGCGAGCTGGTAGTTCGGCGTTCATCGCAGAAAGAGCGTTTCCATAATCAACGCGTGCCGTTCACTCTCTCTCGCCACACGGCGAGCGGTGAGGCGGTGGCGCCCTCTCTTGCGCTCAAGCAAATCGATCGTCCCGACAGCAGACGACGATGCACGCCGAGACCCTAAGGTGCTGCGCCCCTAATACGAATGCGTTCGTGCGACAAAAAATTAGAGAAAAAAATCCCCCTTTTTTTTCGCTAGGCATTACAGTTTGCTCCTATGTTTCGGCAATGTTTTCACTGATGATTTCTTTGTTGTTTCTTTGTTCTTCAGGTTTAGCGCGGTAATATGCTCATTCGCGGCCGCTCTGAATAGATACGGTAGCGTTCCGCAGTAGCCGCGGCCTATTTCATCCGCCCACTCGTCTAAAACGTGTGTTGCTATCACGGCTGCACAAGAACGCAAGCAGAGACATTATCAGCATCATTTACCATCATTTCGAGCATAACGATCATCATCGCTTCGTTTCATTAACGCGATAGCGTTAGAGAGCTCGTGTCGCAGAAATTCCGGTGTCGGTGTCGGCACCGTTGGTTGTGAGCGAAAAATCAAGAAAGAAGCAAATAAAATAAACAATAAAATCTTCGATCCCATTGAGGATCGAACCCGGGCCGCTCGCGTGGCAAGCAGGTGTCCTACCACAAAGCCACGATGTTACTTGCAGCTGACTCAGAAAAAAACGCTACATAAATGTCATGTACTGAAGGAGTCTCCTTAACGCATTTTGTTCGGCAGGTGTCACGACAAAAACGAGCCCACTCGGCGATTTGTAGGCGCATTGGCGAGGCCATCAAATCACGTCGAAAAAGGCCGGGATAGTGCAGCCATCGCCGCTAAAAACACACACGAACTTTCAAACAGCTCTAAAAATGGACAACTATGTCCATCTAGCGGAAAATATGTCAAGCCAACGCTGTCTTTCTAGAGGAGGCGTTGATCAAGCAAACAGCAAACGCTAGATAATGTGCTGCCATCTGTGAGGTATTGTGAAAAATATGTCTCGACTCTTTATGGCCTCCGAGACGGCAAACGCGCGGCGTGCATCTTGGAGGCCATGCAATTCTTGTTTTAGATAGAAACCCTGTACCATATGCGCGCGCGCGCGCATGTGTATCTGTGTGCGTGTGTGTGTAACAATACAGATTAATAAGTGTGCACTTAGTGGTTGAAGTGCGCACTAGGGGCCGGATTTTGCTATCGCGTTCAACTCTTAAAGGCCAACTCCGGCGATTTTTCGAGGTCGATGGATCTCAGTGAAATTCGCTGGGTACGTTCCTTTGCACGTTTCCGTCATTTATGCCAAATTACAGGCTTGAGACGTGCGCAGATTGTTTGCAAATGAATTTTATTAAAGATTGTCTGCAAACGCCCTCCTGGCTTCCCACAATTATTGGCAACATTGCGTCTGTGATGTCAGTGTTGGCAAGGTGGCGGAAGTGACGCAGCCGAGGGCACCGTTAATTTCGGCGCTTCGGCCGCTACAGCGAGCGTCTGCTGTGCACAAGGCGACAGACAGCGTTGGTTTGGCCGGCGCTTCACTGGTCGTCCTGGCTGTCACAGTTTTCATACTCCGCGCCGGCGTGACCGGCATGCCTTGCACGACTTCCGGCTCGTTCGTAACAACGTCTACGTCATACGTAGACAGTACACTCGGTTGGGTTTCGGTTTCGGTGTTGCGCTTTTTTGCTTATTTAAAATTATTCTCCAATTTGCCGAGTATTTCTGCTATCAGGCCCGTAACAGGAGCGTCTCAGGAACATAAAAGCACCATTACTTTGACATGGCCAAAAAATCGCCGGAGTTGGCTTTTAAAGGGGTCATGAAGCACCCCTTGGGCTGATTGAAAAAACACATCCTGCGGAAAGCTGACACGGCTATGAACTGCTCTGCCAAATATTACAGTCGTGCGCGCCGCGTAATGGCCACAAGCGGAGCGCGAAGTTGCCGTTTCCCCAGGCACCCTCTTTTCAAACAGAGGCCGGTTCTCACTCTCGTCGGTGGGCGGGGCGTCTGTCCGCTGTACGTCGCAAGAGACATAGCATGCTTATTGGCCGATAGCCGACGTAAACCGAGAGCGGCGTTCGGATCAGATGCGCTTCTTGCCGCGGGGTGCCACCACTTGCCGGCGCCGCACTCCTCAGTACACGGTAGCCGCACTCGCGCAAGCGAATCACAGCGGCAGAGCGATCGCGTTTCATGACGCGCGCTGGCGTAACTTCTTTCCCCCATGCCATCCCTCCCTGTCTAGCTTCCAGTGCGCTCGCCGACACGAGAAAAGAGAGAAAGCGCTGGGAGCGTGCGCCAAACCCCCGTAACTCCGCTGATTCTTGACGGATTCGAGAAATTTTTGTGGCAATCGATTGGGGAGGCAGTACACTCCGATACTGAGGCCATTAGATCATTACTTGGAAAAGTGGTTCATGACCCCTTTAAAGGCGAAGCTTAAGGGTCCTTCAGGTGGTATCAACTTTATTTGACTAAGAGTCAACTGACGCCTCAGGGTGGCTCCACGCGGGAAGCGACTCTTTCGGCCCAGGAAACGATCGCCAGCTGTTTCTCCCGGTCGGGAGTTCTGATAAGTTCATCCCATGTTAATTTTGAGGGAGCTGGTAGGAGCGATTTTGGAGGGGGGAAACCCCCGCATCCCCACAAGATGTGATCTTGCGTAGCTAGTACATTTTGAGTACAATTTTGACAGTTTGGTTCGAATTCTCCGTTCGTGATAATTGCCAGCATATGAGGACTGGTGAAAGAGTGCGTTTGTATGCGGCGTAGGATTGTGGCCTGCGCTCTCGTGAGGTCGTCATCTGGCGGAGGGTAAAGCCTCCGTTCGTTTGCGTAGTACTTAGTGACGTCACTATAAGAAAACAGTGCCTCACCCAGGAAAACAGGGTCCGAGGGTCGCACCTCCCGGTTAGTTAGACCTCGGGATACACGATGCGCCTCCTCATTCCCCGGGTTCCCCGAGTGGGCAGGGACCCACACAAGCTCGACGGTTGCTTCTCCCCGGTCTTTTTTAAGGATCCTTGCCGCAGGGACGGCTACGCTGCCTTTAGCGAAATTCGTTATTGCTCGTTTAGAATCGCTTATGACCGTCCGAGCGTAAGTGCTCGTGATGGCCAGCGCGATGGCAGTTTCTTCCGCCTCCAGAGCGGATGGGACTTTAACAGAAGCAGCGTTTAAGATTCGCCTCTCTCCGGTCACTACACTCACTACGTAGAGCTGTTCGTTCTGTTTTGCTGCATCTACGTACACTGCAGTTTTGTCGTTGTAATACTTGTCCTTCAATTTTTTGTTTCTTCTTTCACTCCCTCATCCGCTCCATCTGATTACGTGACCTGCATGACGCCGACTACTACTACTACTACTACTACTACTGCTAGTACCATTGCTACTACTACTATATATATTGCAACGCTCACTCAACACACACATGAAATATACACTTTGAACTTTATTATTATTAAATGAAGTACTGTAAAACAAAAACATGTTAGCAACATCTGGATCCTTAGCAGAACTAAACACTGCTTCAATCTAAAGGCTACTGCCGCCAGGCTCGCCGTGCCACGCACTCGTCTTCCTCATTCTCTCTCTCTCATATATATATATATATATATATATATATATATATGAAGGAAAGAAGTGTTAATTTCAAGGGCTCGTTTTCTTTGTTATACACAATATTAATGAGAACTAACAGACAATAATGCCAAGGAAAGTATAGGGGATGTTTTCAGTAGTAAATGTAAGGTAAATGTGAAGAAAGAAAAGTGGACGAAAAGATAGCTTGCCGCGGGCAGGGACCGAACCTGCGACCTTCCAATAACGCGTCCGATGCTCTACCAACTGAGCTACCGCGGCGGCCATCCCCCCGTCCACTTTATAGGGTGGACCCTATAAACTGCTCTCAGAAACCCTCCACACTGCTCTCAGAAACAGCTTTGCCACCGCGCAGCAGGAACCAAAATAAGACATCGCTGCGCTCTTTATTGAGCACCGCACTAAGCACGCAATTGCGACGCGCTTCACACGAATGGGCGTAAGCAAGGCAACATGTCCAGGCGCATCGGTGACGGATTGGACACGGTAACGGATTCGACACCATTACTGCTACGGGCAAGCAGAAACAAGTAGGACGTGCTTCTTCGTGCAGAAATCAACATATTTTCCGTCTAATATCTGTCATTGCCATACAAGCCTACTACGTCATTGCGCAGTGTTTGAGCCAGTCAAATACAATATCGCCTCTCAACAAAAGCAGCGAACAGATTACTCTTTCGCGGTTGTCGTCAATAAATACAATATCGTTTTGCGATTGCTGATGCGCACCCGTGAGACTGAGAGACAAGGCAGTTTTATGGAAGGCGACGGAAGACCACAATGGTCAGCCTTCTAGGGATGGACGGTTTATATGACAAAGAAGAGAAATAGGATAGCCCACGTGACTGGAAACGTCACCAAGAAGAGGTAGAACTGCAGTCATGACGGCGGAGGGAGGAGGAAGGAAGGAAGCGAACGAAATTGAGAAAGGTGGAAGGTTAACCAGAAACATGTTGGGTTGGCTACCCTGCGCTCGGGGAATGGGAAAAGGGAATAGAAAGACGAGAGAGAGAGAGGAGGGAACGTAACAAGAAGGGTAAAATAAAGGTAGGGAGGTAAACGAAGGCTGAGGCTACCCTGCTCTAGGGAGAAGGAAGGGGGAAGGGAAAGTTAGATAGCAGGAGAGAAAAGTCAGTATTGCCGCTGATGTCACAGCAGGTCCGCACTTGACGTCAGAGACAATTAATGAGTCCAGTATTCTTAAGAAATCACAGCAGTGCTCTCCTTTCCTTTCGGAACTGCGGAACGCAGTCCCATAGTCCCAAGATCTTGTACACGCCAGAATCAGTAAAGCTTATATTGTGTTTTTCCGGAAGAAAGGGGAAGAAAGTTAGAGAGGAGGAAAGAGAGGTCACTATTGCCACCAGTGTAGCAACGGTTCCACGTTTGACATCACAGAAGGTGAATCAGTGCAGTGTTCTTCAGGGGGCCCTGCAACACTCTTTCAGCGTGGTAAGAAAAAGCTGCCGGTCGGTAGTCGAGGCTCCTGAGAACACGCGAGCCAAACGTTATAGCGCAGCACGCGGCCTTGGATTTACAATTAATTATCAAAGTCAGCTAGCAATCGTTCTCTATTCTTTCTACAAATACCTTTACCTACATATACGTCAATCACCGCGTCATATACCCAAATTCACTGTCATTGGCTGATTTGAGCATCGTGAGCGTCATGGTTACCGCAGCCGCCAAGGGAGGCCGCCACATGCCCACGCGCGCGCTCGTGATCACACTGAAAGTAAGCCGCGCGTTTGAAGAAAAAAAAGAAAAAATTGGCCGCGTATCTGCGTGCTCCGCTGCAAATGCCGTATAAAGAAGATAGAGGAGGCGCTGCGTGAGATATGGACGCCATCTGGCAATACTTCGGGAAACATGAGCTTGTGCAGAGGGTTTCCTTCCTCCGTGGCAGAGGGCGTTCGTCGGCGCGCATAGCATAGCATTTTCAGCGCAGCTTAAGAAACTAGGGTCTTTAGAATTGCATATCTATACATTTTCTCTTAAAGGAACACACCACCTTATACTTACCTAGTGATTTTGCGCCTCAGATATGCGTAATATTTACTTTTAGGTCGACAACGTTCACAAGTATGAACAGCCGTACCAGTTCAAGATGGGTGGGCGGTAAGCAAGTGGTTTAACTTTGGCCGGGTTGCTGAATCGGGTGACAGACAGACAGACCAAAATTTCTGCGTTTAAGTAACCCAAGAAAGACTATCGTCTTTAAAAGTGCTCAAGGTCATAACGTGCGCGTGACGTAACTTCTTTCCTACGTGCCATCTCTCCCTGCTTAGCTTCCAGCGCCCTCGTCGGGACGAAAATGAGAAAGCAATTAGAGCGTGCGACAAATATCCGTAACTCCGCTCGCACTTGACTGATTCTAAAAAAAAAATTAGCGGCGGCCGATTCGTGAGGCGATAAACTCCATTAATGAAGCCATTCGACGGTTACTTGGAAAAGTGTTGCAGGGCCCTTTTGAAAAATTGCAGCGGTGCTCTCGTTGCCTTTTTGAACTGTGACCCTCGGTCCCATGGTCCCAAGATACTGTCCACGCCAGAATCGACAATGATTAATGAAAAAGCGAAACAAAACAAAAGTTTCGCGAATAACAAACTCGTAAATATTGGTCATTTTAGACGAACTTTCGGTCGCATATGTGCCATCGCCTTTATTCAATATGCGCCGTAAACGACCTTAAATTCCTTGACGAGTATGGCCGCACCTCTAGGCCCTTGTTCATTTATGCTGTTTGTAGAAGCGAATTAATGCTACCGTTTTCTTCTTCCCCTCGCAGTGCACCTTCGGGAAGAAAAAAACCCCGAGCGTTGTGTGCTATTCACTGCCAAATGGCGTTCTGTTACCGCTAAGGGGCAGCCAGTCATGCGTCGAAAAGGTGAGCGACCATACTACACACGGATTCTGCTTGCATAATATAACTGGCCATTCTGTATCGAGCACTTTTCACTTCCACTGTGTCCTGTTGCTATAGAAGTATGACCTTTCGAAACAGTAATTCGCGACTAATAAGAATCCCAGCATTGAATTACGGAATTCTAGCATAGAGTGAAGAAGCCAGCTTCCAATTAAAAGTGAGAAAAGAAACCCTCGTTGTGGAGTTGTGAAATATATTTAATTACTAACTATAAGGTATACAATTTGTTTCAAGCTCACCTCGCGTTTTAACTTGCTTACAGTGTTCCGTTCTTTTTTTTTTGTCGCAGCTTTCACTCATTCATATCCTTCAATATATTGTTGCGTGGTTTTACCTACGCTAAGAGGGCATAGTGGGATATACCCTGAAAAGGGAGCTGAAAAAGAGGTGAAGAAGTCGACGTTGTGTTGTGAGCTGTGCTGTGCCTTGATACTGACTCAGTATTGTATTTTTCCCCGTAACATTTTTGGTGGAGCTGCGGGGTACTTTTTTTTTTGACGACGGAGCCCCGCAGTGGACGCCTCCTTAAGTCTGCAACCATGGCTCCGGGTGAAGACACGCCTTCGCCAGCTACTCGGCAACATCTCCGACAACAACAACAACCCAGTACGTCGCTTTAACGCAACCCCGTGACCCCGGCACCTTTACCGGGGAGAACAACATCGATGTGGACAAGTGGCTCAGCATGTACGAGCGCATCAGCAAGCAGTATGGCTGGGATCCAACCGTTATGCTGGCAAGTGTCATCTTCTACCTCGACAAAACCCCTCGCGTCTGGTTTGAGACCCACGAGCACGAAGTCACAAGCTGGGACATGTTTAAACAACAGCTCCGTGACCTTTTCGGCAACCCATTTGGTCAACAGCTTGCTGCACGGAAAGAATTGGCCGTACGTACTCAAACGTCAACCGAGCCCTACTTGACCTATATTCAAGAAGTGTTAGCCTTGTGTCAAAAGGTTGACCACAACATGCCCGAGGCTGACAAGATTTCACACATTTTGAAGGGTATCGCAGACGATGCGTTCAATCTGCTCGTTTTTACCAACGTCACGACCATCGACGCCGTAATTAAAGATTGTCGCCGCCTGGAACAAGCGAAGAGTCGGCGCATTCCGCACCAGTTCCATCGTCTCCCCAACACCGCTGCAACATCGTCTTTCGAAGGAACCTCTTTTCAGCCGTCCACAACTGACGATGTGACACGCATCGTCCGACGCGAACTCGAGGCTGTGTGCCCGGCTGCCCATAAACCGACGTTGTCCGAGACACCGGCCCCGGCTGTCGCCCTGATCCAGGCCGTTGTCCGCCAGGAATTCGCCAATCTGGGTCTGTGTTCCACTGTATGTGCCATGAACAATACTGACACCTCCGTAGCCTCTGAGACAACACGCCGCCGTCAGTACCCTGTTCGTTCCAGGAACCCTTCTGAATGGCGAACAGCAGATGATAAGTCGATCTGCTTCCGCTGTGGTCGTGCAGGCCACGTTGCTCGTTACTGTCGCAGTCAGTGGCCCTCTACTCCTCCTAGCCAGTATCCCGCTTACAACGGCCCCTTCCGCACAATGAATCGCCGTTATCCGAACCGCACTGAGTCTTCAGCATTCGCCGCCCCTGAGGACTATGGCCGCACCTTCCCATCGTCGCCGCCTCCAAGCCGTTCCTCTCGCCCACCAACGCGCTGCCGCTCGCCCTCGCCGTCATTTAGCCGCCGCATGTCTCCGGAAAACTAGGCTGCGCAGCTTCTGGAGGTGAAGCTGCCCTGTCGACGTTAACCAAAAATCCTCTGTTGCCCTTACGTCTACACCAGAATACACTTGAAGTACATGTTGATGGCACTCCTGTTCAAGCTTTGATCGACACAGGCGCTCACGTCTCTGTCATGAGTGCGGATTTTCGTCGTCGCATGAAGAAGATTCTGACGCCACCCTTGACCAATGTGGTACAAGTCGCGGATGGCGGCACCGTTCCTGTCGTTGGGATGTGTACAGCTCAGCTTACCGTTGCCGGTTATCAGGTGGTCGTCCTTTTTACTGTCCTTGCCACATGTCCCCAAGACCTCATACTTGGGCTGGATTTTCTGGCAACCAACTCTGCGCTTATTGATTGCTCCGCCGGTGTGCTGCGACTTGAACTGCCGCAACTCAGTGACCCCCCGTCCCAACCTTCGTGCCGATTACATTGCAGCGACTTTATTCACCTGCCCCAGCAATCTGTTACGTACGTCGATATGTTGTGCTCACCAGCTGTGCCAGACGGTGACTACTACGCTGCGCCTCTTCCCGACTTGCTGCTCACGCATTGTGTTGCTGTTCCCTATACGGTTCTCAGCATCACGGCTAACAGAACCTGGCTACCGGTGGTAAATTTCGGCTTCGGAAATCAAGTGCTCCCACAAGGCATTTCCGTAGCCCACCTTTGTTCGCTACTAGATTCACCGGTCGAAGCTTTCACCTTGGATGCCGCTGTTCCTACGCAGCGGACGCCACCGACAACCAATTGTGGCAGCCGTCAAATTTTTAACATGATCGCCGCTGACCTTCCGCCTGAACACGTTGAAGCCCTCCAGCGCGTTCTCGGGTCCTACCAGAACATTTTTGATTTCGGTGACCGACCTCTAGGGCAGACGTCCGTTGTCCAGCATCGCATACACACAGGTGATGCCAACCCTGTTCAACGCCGCCCCTACAGAGTGTCTACGTCTGAGCGGAGCGTCCTCCAACAGGAAGTAAATAAGATGCTAGCGAAGGACATTATAGAGCCGTCCTCCAGTCCCTGGGCGTCTCCGGTCGTGTTAAGAAGGACGGATCGTGGCGCTTTTGTGTGGACTATCGCCATCTCAACAACATCACAAGGAAAGACGCCTACCCTCTACCTCGAATTGACGACGCCCTTGATTGTCTGCATGGTGCCGCGTACTTCTCTTCCATCGACCTCCGTTCCGGATATTGGCAGATCGCTGTGGATCCCGTGGACCGAGAGAAGACGGCCTTTGTAACACCCGACGGCCTTTACCAGTTCAAGGTCATGCCTTTCGGCCTATGTAATGCCCCAGCCACATTCGAACGAATGATGGATTCTCTGCTTCACGGCTTCAAGTGGTCTACGTGTCTATGTTATTTAGACGACGTAATTGTGTTTTCGCCCACGTTCGAAACGCACCTTGAGAGACTCTCAGCAATTCTTGAAGTGTTCCGTCTCGCCGGACTTCAGCTTAATTCGTCCAAGTGCCGGTTCGGCCGTCGCCGCATTACGATCCTTGGGCATATTGTTGATGCCTCCGGCGTACAACCTGATCCGGAAAAAATTCGAGCCGTGAAGGACTTCCCTGTGCCGAAAACCGCCAAAGATGTTCGCAGCTTTGTGGGACTCTGCTCCTACTTTCGGCGGTTTGTCAAAGACTTCGCCGAAATTGCTAGACCTCTCACGGACCTGCTCAAACAAGACACGCCCTTTAACTGGGGTCCCTCGCAAGCAGCAGCTTTCTCCAAGCTCGTCACACTGCTCACATCCTCCCCTGTTCTGGCCCACTTCGACCCTGCCGCGCCAACCGAAGTCCGCGCTGACGCCAGTGGTTACGGAATCGGCGCTGTGTTGGCCCAGCGACAACGTGGGCAGAATCACGTGATAGCTTATGCTAGCAGGGTGCTGTCCACTTCGGAGCGCAATTATTCAATTACGGAGCGCGAATTCCTCGCTCTGGTATGGGCAGTTGCGAAATTTCGTCCTTATTTATACGGCCGACAGTTTACAGTGCTCACCGACCATCATGCCCTTTGTTGGCTCGCCTCTTTGAAAGATCCCACAGGTCGTCTCGCTCGCTGGGCACTCCGTTTGCAGGAGTATACCTACACGGTCGTGTACAAGAGTGGAAAACTGCACCAAGATGCGGATTGCCTATCCCGCTACCCTGTGGCTGACCGGCCCTCTACGAGCACTGCCTCGACCGACTGCGTATTTTCCCTCTCTCAGCTGCTTCGCCTCGGCGACGAGCAGCGTCGGGATCCGCATATCAGTCAAATAATGCAACGGCTGCGATCCTCCCCGCACGACGCCTCTGTACGCATGTTTGCCTTCAAAGATGACACCTTATATCGGCGTAATTTGTCACCCGCCGGACCCGCTCTACTGCCGGTCGTACCGGAGCACCTGCGTTCCACAGTCCTCCACGAGCTTCATGACGCCCCAACCACTGGTCACCTTGGCGTTTCTCGCACGTATGACCGTGAGCGCCGCCGCTTCTACTGGCCTGGCCTTGCACGCTCTGTGCGGCGTTATGTCAACGCCTGCGAGGTTTGTCAGCGCCGCAAGAAGCCGTCGGGACTTCCTGCTGGGTATCTTCAGCCTATCGACATCCCACCGGAGCCCTTCTTCCGAATCGGTTTGGACCTTCTCGGTCCATTTCCAACATCCACTTCAGGAAACAAGTGGGTTGCCGTTGCTACCGATTACGCGACCCGCTACGCAATCACGCGAGCCCTTCCAACCAGCTGCGCTACAGACGTCGCAGATTTTTTACTTCGGGATCTTATTTTAGTGCACGGTGCCCCACGGCAACTGTTGACAGACCGAGGCCGTACTTTCCTTTCACAAGTGATTGACGATATCCTGTGTTCCTGTTCCACCCAGCATAAGCTCACGACCTCTTACCATCCCCAGACAAACGGGCTGACAGAGCGCTTAAACCGGACCCTGACAGACATGCTTTCAAAATACGTGTCGACCGACCATCGTGACTGGGACCTTGCACTGCCCTACGTGACGTTCGCGTACAATTCCTCCCGGCACGACACCGCTGGATACTCACCGTTTTACCTTTTGTTTGGACGCGAACCAACGTTGCCATTGGATACCTTCCTTCCGGCTGCTGCAGAGTCGACCACGGAATACGCACGCGACGCTATTGCCCGCGCTGACCACGCCCGTCAGCTTGCCCGCCACAGATTGACGGCTTCACAAGAAACACAGAAGCACCGTTACGACGAGCGGCATCGTGACGAACGTTTTCCAACGGGTTCCCTCGTTCTTCTCTGGTCCCCAACGCGACGTGCCGGTCTCTCTGAGAAGCTACTTTCTCGATACACGGGGCCATACCGCGTGCTTCGACAATTGACAGACGTTACATACGAAATCGTCCCGGCTAATCCTACAAACTCTTCTTCTCTGTTATCCGGTGACGTCGTCCACGTATCCAGGCTCAAGCGTTACCACCCACCTTCTGCTGTGGTCCCATTGACGCGCCGGGTCGGCGCTTTTGCCGCCGGGGGTTGTGTTGCGTGGTTTTACCTACGCTAAGAGGGCATAGTGGGATATACCCTGAAAAGGGAGCTGAAAAAGAGGTGAAGAAGTCGACGTTGTGTTGTGAGCTGTGCTGTGCCTTGATACTGACTCAGTATTGTATTTTTCCCCGTAACAATATTTCCTTTGGCGGAAAATAATGTAGCTTTCTCTCTCACTACTTTTTTGCTTAATATTATGATTCAAGGGCCCTCTTTTAAGTCTATTTTTTCGCGCTAACTGTATTTTTTACAGGTTTGTGTTATCGTTCTTTACACGCGCTGCATATATACCGTGGCCTACGGGTTTTTTATTTTCGTGTGCTTGTTTTTCTGCGTAAAGATAATGAAAATGAATGGATGAATGAATGAATTTCTTCGCCAGCAAGAGAAAACAATCACTCCCACCCGTCGCCTTAATCAGACGTACTGCTGCTCTGCACGGGTTTGCAAGCTTGATTCATGACTGCGCCGGTAATCTTTCCATGAGTAAAAAATTTTATAAAAAAATATGCGCAAGTGGTTTCACTTATGTGCGCTTTCTCCTGGTCACTAAACAGCGGGTCAATAAATTCAGTCCGAATGTCGAAGATTCTGGGACAGGTGCAAGCCGCACCATGACATGGCAGCGGTCGCGCGCCTCGCCGTAACTTAATAAGGAACATAAGATTAAGGAAATCGGGCTAGTCCTTCCCTCGGCAGGCTGGAAATGAAGGATCTTAGAGATAGCTTAATATAAAATATCTCAACAACAACAAAGCGCGGGAACCAATCAGGAGCGCTGCTTCAAATCGGTGACCACGACTTAAGGAATGGTAATTGTTAGTTTATTTGAACAAATAAATGATCCGGCGTGCACGCGTAATTACATTTTGATAGTTTCTTTAGACACGTGTTATTTCCTATGCGTGGAACTCAAGTGCTACGTTAGCGTAGAATGGCACCCGAGCATAATAAGCTCGTTAAACCTTCGCATATGCTTTTCCAGTGTGACAGGCTTTTCCTTATTGCAACTTGTTATTCCACGAAGCATGCGCCTATACTGGCCCAACAACGAGTCTAGCATTCACTGTCGACTTTCTTAGGCGAATCATGTCGTCTCGTCGGCCAGCTGTTCACAACGGAAGCTGAAGGCTACAAACGAACACCCAACGAACGAGCGTGCAGAGTCGCGGGGATGACCGCTACACGTTTGTTTTCCCGTCACCGGCGACGCTCATCACACGCTGAGAGCTTTAGCGTTTTGCGAACACGCGCGCACCTTCGTGTTCTGTCTCCTCGCGATCCGCTGACCACATAAGTTGGCTTGAGCGATCGCTTGTGCGAGTGGGCAGAAGGATCACGCATTCCGCGCTGAATAGCGCCCACGCTTTCCTCGAGCCATTTCCCGACGGATCGTCGGGCGCCATCTGGAAGGATTAGGGAAACAGCAGCCCGAAGAGCGAAACTGGCACGCTTCGGGCATGCAACTCGTTGCTGCGCGATGCGACGCACGTGCCAGTCGTTCTGCGTCGCTACGGCGTGATGTCATTTTGAGACAACAATTTCCGAGCGCTCGTATAGCTCAACGCGATTCCTTGATAATAATATATTAATAATATCTGGGGTTTAACGTCCCAAAACCACGATATGATTATGAGAGACGCCGTAGTGGAGGGCTCCGGAAAATTTCAACCACCAGGGGTTCTTTAACGTGCACCTCAATCAAAGTACACGGGCCTCAAACATTCTCGTCTCCATCGAAAATACAGCCGCCGCGGTCGAGGTTCGATCCTACGACCTTCGGGTCAGCAGTCGAGCGCCATAACCACTAGACCACCGTGGTGCGGCAATTCCTTGATGGGGGGCTCTAAGAGAACTGGCGGAAATAAGTAATAAGGCTGATTGTTTCACCTCACGTTCCCCGACAGTGTCAGCAGCTGCGCCAGGAGAACCGAAGCCCTTGTGTGAGAGTAGGGGTAGGGTTGATATTAATTTCCCTTGCTGTGACCTCGAGTGCGAAGACAAGGGACAAGCAGATCCGCATGAGATTACTACACTCTTCTTGCTCGTATGTTTGTTGCATAACGTGTGCCTAGAAGGATAGGCAGAGGCCTTTGTTGTTGGTCACGGGAATTAAGACTAGGCGGCTTCAGCGGGCCTATATTGACGGATACGCTACCGTTTATATACCTACGTATATGCCCCTGCTCCTATAGAGTGCGGAGGGTCTCTGATCAGCCACGTATATGTTTGTCGAGGAAGGGCGTGGACGCGGAATAATGGAGTGTGCTGGAAACACACGGTGGCGTGTCCACTCCGTATAGTGGTCGTTCCGACGCCGGCCGCAGTGCACACAAGGAGGTGATTCTTCTGTGAGACTGCGGGCGTAAATGCGGGCCTTGCGTGGGTGCGTTTGCCCAATCAAGGATGATTGTGCCTCGACGTTGTGTAATGTGCGGTTGCTGGAGAAGAAATTGCGTTGCGTCGCCTCGGCTTGTTGATCCGAATCACGCAATCCGATTGGTATGTTGATTCTAGTCGTTTAAATGTGTGCTCATGTCGATCGCGGCAACGTCACATTACACTAATAAAGCTTATTGCAAATAAATATAAAGCAAAGAGAAAAATGCGGCTTTGCGCCAACAGAGAAGGACTCCCGTTAAGGTAAATATTGCGCGTATCGCCACAGAATGCTAGTAACAGGTTTGTGAGCAGCAGCTCCGCCAATGCTATGCAGCACAATGTGGACGTCTGGAGAGCGCATTCGCGGCACTAGATGCTACAATTCCTCGCAAGTTTTGCTATTAGTGGCTGACGTCCTCCTTACAACGTATACGTAAATGTGGCGTTTCGAAGTAAGATCTTCGCAGTTTTCACGATGTGTTAACAGGAGACTGCTTTCTTATCTCTACGGTGCCATCATCTCACGTCGCGAGGACCTCCACTTCCTAGCGGTTTTACCGCACTATAAGCCGACTGGCTACAGCAAGACGTTTTCCAGAGCGAAGGTTCTCGGACCCTGCCCGCTTCCGTCGATGGCACGCAGAGCTAATCACGCCCCACTGTACTAGTTCTACTATTTATGAGAAACGCGGGCCTCGGGAACCCGGTTTCCGTCATTCTGTGCGCATGCGCAATCCAGCGCTCACTCTCTTTTTTTTCTTCCTTCCCATTTCTTTCCCACGAGGGAAGGAAACCGCACGGTCATCTGGCTTTCTGCTCCTTGCTCTCTCTATTGTAACATATTTAAGCGCCAAGTAAATACAAATGAGTCGCCATCATAAGCGTGCGCATACGGGGGTCAGGGAGGGTTTGGGAAGGGGGAGGGAGTGGTGGCCGGCGCGCCTAATCAGGTAGAAGGGGGCAAGTGCCTTAAATTACTACTCAGCCGGATCTGTCCCGTCATTACTTAAAGAGCAGGGTTACGGCCACGCAGGTTTTTAACGATAATTGCGGCCCGAAGGCGCCTGATGTTGCATTCCAAGAACTTTTTACTTCCCACTCTCTACTCCCTGAATGTCGGCCCCGCCACGGTGGTCTAGTGGTCATGGCGCTCGACTGCTGATTCGCAGGTCGCGGTATCGAATCCCGGCCGCGGCGGCTGCGTTTTCGATGGAGGCGAAACTGTTTGAGGCCCGTGTACTTAGCTTTTGGTGCACGTTAAAGAACCCCAGTTGGTCGAAATTTCCGGAGCCCTCCACTACGGCGTCTCTCATAATCATATCGTGGTTTTGGGACGTTAAACCCCAGATATTATTATTACTCCCTGAATGTCAAGGACCGAAGGCAGGCGATTGGGAGAACCCCGTCATCGCTTCATTTTCTTTTTTTTGTTTTCTATCGATTGTGACGCATGATGCCTTTTGGACTCGACCGAAGAGGGGCAGGAGAAAATAAAACTACGCCCCCACCCCTTCCCATCCTCATGAGGAACCCTTCGCATGCCTATGGTCGTCATAATATATGTAAAACGTCATATATCTTGCCGTAAACAATTCATGCGTGACTATATTTTAACACGAAAGTGTTTTATGCCGGGGTCCACCACGGCTCCACTGACGTATTTCCGTCACGGATATGACGTTGTAAAATATAAAGAATAAGAGTGGACAAAGAAAAAAACCAGAAGAAAAAGTTCCGTCACCGGGAATCGAACTTACGACCCCTCCCTCTGCAGCGCGAAACGATTCGGCCATGGACGGCACGTTCCTCGTAATGCTAACGGCGAGCTATTTATATACATTATACACCATTTGCCGGTGGCTGCACTAAGAGATCTGTGTTACAGCGTGTTTCCGTTATCACTAGCGAGATGGCGCGAAGGGCTCGAAGAGCGTATAAGAAGAGCGCGCTTGAACGGTCGTCGCCGTTGCGACGAGCGTCCGCGTCTACAGGGCGTGGTCGCTTGTGCGTGCGCTTATCTCGTGATCGCGGTGGTTTGTACGTCTCGCGTTGAGAGCACAAGGTCACTTGGCTCACTGCAGCGGCCGCTTTTGCGAAAGGAGCGCGGTGCTTACGCAGAATTATGTTACAAATGTGACAGTTAGTTCGCTGTCATCCTGTGTATGTTCGTTCCGTGCGTCCTTTCTGCTTGAGCAACGCGTTGCGAGTTTCGAGCTGCTTGCCGTTCTTCACGTGACATTACAATTTGTTGCTGTAGCATTCATTCCTTCGCCCAACAAACGCTCAACTACGTCTGTGAAGACACGTTTCACTTTCGTGTTATACCGATTCGTATGGCAGAGGGATCAGCCATGTCTTTTTTTTAATCTTTCTCCGCTGGCATTGCAGCTGCAAAGCAAAAAATAAAATAAAGAAAGCAGCTTCAGCAGTTCGATGTACTAATGTGCCTTTTTTTGCCCACCGTTGCAGGCACCTCAGCCCACGCAAGAAGAGATGAAGACGTTCCCCACTAGCAACGGACACGCAGGTGCTAACGATACAACGCGCAGCACCAACTCCAGCGGCAAGTCTGTGCTGTCAACGACGTCAGCGTCCAGCAAGTCGAAGTGGAGGCGGCACCCACGCCCGAGATTCAGAGTCGAAGATTCCATATGACCGGCGATGTAGAAGATACTGGTTAATCACAGACCAACAACTGTGTCATCACAGATAACAGCTGTGCCAGCTATAGGGGACTCCATAGGCCAGAAGCCAAAAGGACGTCAAACCGCTTACGAGTGCCGC